>NC_087397.1:14425000-14527500 GCF_031307605.1 Tribolium castaneum
AGTAAACTACTATAAAACGTAATGAAAACTCTATATTCAAGCTCAATTATTTCGAACGATTACATACTTCGAAGTTAGCAAACTCTAATTGAACAAGTGCAAATGCTAATACTTTGCTTTAAAATAACGATTTATGTGGTAATATGGTATTTTGCATCTGTCCTATAAAAGTTTACTCGTTTCGCTCCATTGAATCATTCGAAATAAATTATTTTGACACAACAACGAAAATAATTTGTTTTTGTTTAAACTGTAACATGTCGTTTTTATAAAACGAACTAAGACGTTTGGCATCTGTTTAGTGAAAGTTTTCTCGTTTGGGGGCATAAAATCGTTTGAAATTAACAGTTCTGGTCAAAACTATAACGTAAATTATTTCTTTGAGACGAAATTTAAAGTTTTCATTAAGTTTTATACAAGTTTGCTCTATTCTAAGCAAAGGAGTAATCAGGATAAACTGCTATTATCCAAAGTAATACATAATTTGCAGTTTTGAACCAGAATAAGACGTTTTTAATCTTTTTAATGTAAGTTTTTGTATTCAAAACAAAGGATCGTCTAAAGTAAGCAGTTTTTGTCCAGACTGAAACGTAATTCGAATTTCTGTGCCTGAATAAGGGGTTTTCAGTTACTTTGATGTAAGGTTTCTTGTTTGTAACAATGAATTAACGAAAATAATTGGTGAAATAATAAGTGAAAGTTTACTCGTTTCAAAGCATAGAACCGTTTGAAATTAACAGCTCTCGTTAAGGCTATAACGCAAATCTTTTGTTTTGTGCTAAAATAAGACGTTTTTAGTCAGTTTGATATAAGTTTTCTTGTTCAAAGCAAAATATTGTCGAAAATCAACCGATTTTGTCTAAACTGATACAAAATTCGGTGGTTTGTGTCCGAATACAAAGTTTTCAAATTCTTTAATGTTAGGTTTGCTGCTTCGAACAAAGAATCAACGAAAATATTTTGTTTTAATACAAACAGCAATATAAAATGTCTTTATAGGACAAAACATGATGTTTGGCATCTGTTTAATAAAAATTTACTCGTTTGGAAGCATAGAATCATTCCAAATAAGCTATTCTCGTCGAAACTATAATGTAATTAGTATTTTGTGCTAGAATACAGCGTTTTTGTTAGATTTATTAACAATTTTGTCTATTTTAAGCAATGAAACGAATAGGATTAGCTGCCTTTATCCAAAGTGATACATAAATTGCTCTTTTATGCCAGATTAATACGTTTTTAGTCTGATCGATATAAGTTTTCTTGTTCAAAGCAAAAGATCGTCTAAAATAAGCCGTTTTTGTTTGAACTGATAAACAATTCAGACTGAGAGTCAACAAAAAAAATTTGTTTTAATTCAAACTGATACTTTTTGACCCTATAAGAGTCCTATAAGAGTCCGAGATACGCCGTTCTCGTCAAGTCTATAACGTAATTCGTTTTTTTGTGTCAGAATACGACGTTTTCTGTCTGTTTAATATAATTTTTTAATAATAATAATAATAACAATAATAATAATAATAATAATAATAATAATAATAATAATAGTAATAGTAACAAAAGTAATAATAATGTTAATACTTTTAATAAGGAAAAATGAAGCTTATTTTGTGTGTTACATGAGCGTTTTCTCATTTCTATGCAAAAGATCATGTGTGATCTGTGTTTTTAGGCAATCTAAGCCATTTTATAGTTTTTAGGCAAGAAATTGTCTAAAATAAATCACTCATTTTAAAACTGGTATAAAAACATTTACTATACAAAAGTTATAATCGGTTTTTAATAATAATAATAATAATAATATTAACAATAATAATAATAATAATAATAATAGTAATAATAATAATAATAATAATAATAATAATAATAATAATAATAATAATAATAATAATAATAATAATAGTAGTAAATAATAATAATAATAATACTTACAATAATGAATTTCTTTCTAAATTAAAGCTTAGTTTTTCTAAGCAAAAATGAAGCTTATTTTGTGTTATATGAGCGTTTTCTCATTTCTATGCAAGAAATCATCTGTGATCTGTGTTTTTAGGCAAGAAATTGTCTAAAATTAATAACTCATTTTAAAACTGGTGTAATAACATTTACTATACAAAAGTTATAATCGGTTTTTAATAATAATAATATTAATAATAATAATAATAATAGTAATAATAATAAAAATAATAGTAATAATAATAATAATAAAAATAATAATAATAGTAGTAATAAAAGTAAGCTTAGTTTTCTAAGCAAAAATGAAGCTTATTTTGTGTTATATGAGCGTTTTCTCATTTCTATGCAAGAGATCATCTGTGATCTGTGTTTTTAGGCAAGAAATTGTCTAAAATTAATAACTCATTTTAAAACTGGTATAAAAACATTTACTATACAAAAGTTATAATCGGTTTTTAATAATAATAATATTAATAATAATAATAATAATAATAATAATAATAATAGTAATAATAATAAAAATAATAGTAATAATAATAATAATAAAAATAATAATAATAGTAGTAATAAAAGTTAGCTTAGTTTTCTAAGCAAAAATGAAGCTTATTTTGTGTTATATGAGCGTTTTCTCATTTCTTTGCAAGAGATCATCTGTGATCTGTGTTTTTAGGCAAGAAATTGTCTAAAATTAATAACTCATTTTAAAACTGGTATAAAAACATTTACTATACAAAAGTTATAATCGGTTTTTAATAATAATAATATTAATAATAATAATAATAATAATAATAATAATAATAGTAGTAATAAAAGTAAGCTTAGTTTTCTAAGCAAAAATGAAGCTTATTTTATGTTAGATGAGCGTTTTCTCATTTCTATGCAAAAGATCATGTGTGATCTGTGTTTTTAGGCAATCTAAGCCATTTTATAGTTTTTAATATTTAACAAAAATTTGCTTTAAAATAAAATGTTTGAAAAACTGAAATTAAACTAAATTAATTGTGTCTAACACTTTAGTAAAAGAAAAAGGAGGAGACATAAAAGTCACTAAAGTCTTAGAGTTGTCTTTAATCGTCATATTAATAACAATAACATTTATAATAACAATACTAGTAGTACTAAATTTGCTTATATGCAAGCGCTTAATTAAGGTAACAGTTTTTTTGTTTTTTGCTTATATCTCGAAAACAGTTACTTCTATCAATTTTTAACTTTTCACCAAAATTAAAGGTGATAAAATTTCCTACAAAATAGTTATTTGCATTTTTCATGTAGAACTAACCATAAGCGAGATATAAGTTTGAAAATAATTAATAATTAAAAAAAAAATGTGTTTTAACAGAAAATGTGTTGTGATTTAAAATACACTTAATTTATTGGGTCCAATACTTAATTAGAAGAAAAAGGAGGTGACAGAAAATGCTGCATTTTCGTCTTCGTCTCAAACATTGAAAACTGAATTACATTTTTGTTCAGTAACAGTTACAGTTTTCTTATTGATTTTTTGCTTATATCTCGAAAACAGTTACTCCTATCAAATTTTATCATTCTTCCAAAATTAAAGCTGATAAAATTTCCAACAAAATAGTTATTTGCATTTTTCTTGTAGGACCAAGCATAAACGAGTTATAGAGTTGGATATAAATAATATTTAACAAAAATTTGCTTTAAAATAAAATTCTTGAAAAACCGGAATTAAACTAAATTAATTGTGTCTAACACTTTAGTAGAGGAAAAAAGAGAAGACATAAAAGTCACTAAATGTTTCAGAGTCGTCTTTAGTCGCCATATTAATAACAATAACATTAATAATAATAATACTAATAGTACTAAATTTGCTTATATGCAAACGCTTAATTATGGTAACAGTTTTTTGGTTTCTTGCTTATATCTCGAAAACAGTTACTCCTATCAATTTTTATCTCTTTTTCAAAATTAAAGCTGATAAAATTTTCTACAAAATAGTTGTTTGCATTTTTTTGTAGGACCAACCATAAGCGAGTTGAAGAGTTGGATATAAATAATCTTTAACAAAAATTTTCTTTAAAATAAAATGTTTGAAAAACCGATATTAAACCAAATTAATTGGGTCTAACACTTTAGTAGAGGAAAAAGGAGAAGACAAAAGTCACCAAAGTCTTCAGAGTGGTTTTTAGTACTAAATTTGCTTATATGCAAGCGCTTAATTAAGGTTACAGTTTTTTGGTTTCTTGCTTATATCTCGAAAACAGTTACTCCTATCAATTTTTATCTTATTACTAAAATTAAAGCTGATAAAATTTCCTACAAAATAGTTATTTGCATTTTTCTTGTAGGACCAACCATAAGCGAGTTATAGAGTTGGATATAAATAATCTTTAACAAAAATTTGCTTTAAAATAAAATGTTTGAAAAACCGAAATTAAACTAAATTAATTGAGTCTAACACTTTAGTATAGGAAAAAGGAGAAGACATAAAAGTCACTAAAGGTTGCAGAGTCGTCTTTAATCGTCATACTAATAACAATAACATTAATAATAATAATACTAATAGTACTAAATTTGCTTGTATGCAAACGCTTAATTAAGGTGACAGTTTTTTGGTTTCTTGCTTATATCTCGAAAACAGTTACTCCTATTAATTTTTATCTTTTTACTAAAATTAAAGCTGATAAAATTTCCTACAAAATAGTAATTTGCATTTTTTATGTAGGACTAACCATAAGCGAGATGTAAGTTTGAAAATAATTAATATTTAAAAAAAAAGTGCTTTAACAGAAAATGTCTTGTGATTTAAAATACACTTAATTTAATGGGTCCAATACTTTATTAGAAGAAAAAGGAGGTGACATAAAAGTCACTGAAGTCTTCAGAGTCGATTTTAAATGCTGCATTTTCGTCTTTGTCTCAAACATTGAAAACTGAATTACATTTTTGTTCAGTAACAGTTACAGTTTTCTTATTGGTTTTTTGCTTATATCTCGAAAACAGTTACTCCTATCAATTTTTATCTTTTTTTTTCAAAATTCAAGCTGATAAAATTTCCTACAAAATAGTTATTTGCATTTTTCTTGTAGGACCAACCATAAGCGAGTTATAGAGTTGGATATAAATAATCTTTAACAAAAATTTGCTTTAAAATAAAATGTTTGAAAAACCGAAATTAAACTAAATTAATTGGGTCTAACACTTTAGTAGAGAAAAAAGGAGAACACATAAAAGTCACTAAAGGTTTCAGAGTCGTCTTTAATCGTCATACTAATAACAATAACCTTAATAATAATAATACTAATAGTACAAAATTTGCTTGTATGCAAACGCTTAATTAAGGTGACAGTTTTTTGGTTTCTTGCTTATATCTCGAAAACAGTTGCTCCTATCAATTTTTATATTTTCACTAAAATTAAAGCTGATAAAATTTCCTACAAAATAATTTTTTGCATTTTTCATGTAGGACTAACCATAAGCGAGATATAAGTATGAAAATAATCAATATTTAAAAAAAAAGTGCTTTAACAAAAAATGTCTTGTGATTTAAAATACACTTAATTTATTGGGTCCAATACTTTATTAGAAGAAAAAGGAGGTGACTTAAAAGTCACTGAAGTCTTCATAGTCGTTTTTAAATGCTGCATTTTCGTCTACGTCTCAAACATTGAAAACTGAATTACATTTTTGTTCAGTAACTGTTACAGTTTTCACTTTGGTTTTTTGCTTATATCTCGAAAACAGTTACTTCTATAAATTTTTATCTTTTCACTAAAATTAAAGCTGATAAAATTTTCTACAAAATAGTTATTTGCATTTCTTTTGTAAGATCAACCATAAGCGAGTTATAGAGTTGGATATAAATAATCTTTAACAAAAATTTGCTTTAAAATAAAATGTTTGAAAAACCGAAATTAAACTAAATTAATTAAGACTAACACTTCAGTGGAGGAAAAAGGGGAAGACATAAAAGTCACCAAAGTCTTGAGAGTCGTTTTTAGTCGTCATATTAATAACAATAACATTAATAATAATAACACTAATAGTACTAAATTTGCTTATATGCAAGCGCTTAATTAAGGTAACAGTTTCTTGCTTATATCTCGAAAACAGTTACTCCTATCAATTTTTATCTTTTTTTAGGATTAAAGCTGATAAAATTTCCTACAAAATAGCTAGTTGCATTTTTCTTGTAGGACCAACCATAAGCGAGTTATAGAGTTGGATATAAATAATCTTTAACAAAAATTTGCTTTGAAATAAAATGTTTGAAAAACCGAAATTAAACTAAATTAATTAAGACTAACACTTTAGTGGAGGAAAAAGGGGAAGACATAAAAGTCACCAAAGTCTTGAGAGTCGTTTTTAGTCGTCATATTAATAACAATAACATTAATAATAATAATACTAATAGTACTAAATTTGCTTATATGCAAGCGCTTAATTAAGGTAACAGTTTCTTGCTTATATCTCGAAAACAGTTACTCCTATCAATTTTTATCTTTTTACTAAAATTAAAGCTGATAAAATTTTCTACAAAATAGTTATTTGCATTTTTCATGTAGGAGTAACCATAAGCGAGATATAAGTTTGAAAATAATTAATATTTAAAACAAAAGTGCTTTAACAGGAAATGTCTTGTGATTTAAAATACACTTAATTTATTGGGTCCAATACTTTATTAGAAGAAAAAGGAGGTGACATAAAAGTCACTGAAGTCTTCAGAGTCGTTTTTAAATGCTGCATTTTTGTCATCGTCTCAAACATTGAAAACTGAATTACATTTTTGTTCAGTAACAGTTACAGTTTTCTTATTGGTTTTTTGCTTATATCTCGAAAACAGTTACACCTATCAAATTTTATCTTTCTTTCAAAATTCAAGCTGATAAAATTTCTTACAAAATAGTTATTTGCATGTTTCTTGTAGGACCAACCATAAGCGAGTTATAGAGTTGGATATAAATAATATTTAACAAAAATTTGCTTTAAAATAAAATGTTTGAAAAACTGAAATTAAACTAATTTAATTGTGTCGAACACTTTAGTAGAGGAAAAAGAAAAAGACATAGAAGTCACTAAAGGTTTCAGAGTCGTCTTTAGTCGTCATATTAATAACAATAACATTAATAATAATAATACTAATAGTACTAAATTTGCTTATATGCAAACGCTTAATTAAGGTAACAGTTTTTTGGTTTCTTGCTTATATCTCGAAAACAGTTACTCCTATCAATTTTTATCTTTTTGCTAAAATTAAAGCTGATAAAATTTCCTACAAAATAGTTATTTGCATTTTTCATGTAGGACTAACCATAAGCGAGATATAAGTTTGAAAATAATTAAAATTTAAAAAAAAAGTGCTTTAACAGAAAATGTCTTGTGATTAAAATACACTTAATTTAATGGGTCCAATACTTTATTAGAAGAAAAAGGAGGTGACATAAAAGTCACCAAAGTCTTGAGAGTGGTTTTTAGTCGTCATATATATATGCAAGCGCTTAATTAAGGTAACAGTTTTTTGGTTTCTTGCTTATATCTCGAAAACAGTTACTCTTATCAATTTTTATCTTTTTTTTTCAAAATTAAAGCTGATAAAATTTCCTACAAAATAGTTATTTGCATTTTTTTTGTAGGACCAACCATAAGCAAGTTATGGAGTTGGATATAAATAATCTTTAACAAAAATTTGCTTTAAAATAAAATGTTTGAAAAACCGAAATTAAACTAAATTAATTAAGACTAACACTTTAGTGGAGGAAAAAGGAGAAGACATAAAAGTCACCAAAGTCTTGAGAGTCGTTTTTAGTCGTCATATTTATAACAATAACATTAATAATAATAATACTAATAGTACTAAATTTGCTTATATGCAAGCGCTTAATTAAGGTAACAGTTTCTTGCTTATATCTCGAAAACAGTTACTTCTATCAATTTTTATCTTATTACTAAAATTAAAGCTGATAAAATTTCCTACAAAATAGTTATTTGCATTTTTCATGTAGGACTAACCATAAGCGAGATATAACTTTAAAAATTATTAATATTTAAAAAAAAAGTGCTTTAACAGAAAATGTCTTGTGATTTAAAATACACTTAATTTATTAGGTTTAATACTTTATTAGAAGAAAAAGGTGGTGACATATAAGTCACTGAAGTCTTCAGAGTCGATTTAAATGCTGCATTTTTGTCTTCGTCTCAAACATTGAAAACTGAATTACATTTTTGTTCAGTAACTGTAACAGTTTTCACTTTGGTTTTTTGCTTATATCTAGAAAACAATTACTCCTATCAATTTTTATCTTTCTATCAAAATTAAAGCTGATAAAATTTCCCACAAAATAGTTATTTGCATTTTTCTTGTAGGACCAACCATAAGCGAGTTATAGAGTTGGATATAAATAATCTTTAACAAAAATTTGCTTTAAAATAAAATGTTTGAAAAACCGATATTACACTAAATTAATTGTGTCTAACACTTTAGTAGAGGAAAAAGGAGATGACATAAAAGTCACCAAAATCTTCAGAGTTGTTTTTAGTACTAAATTTGCTTATATGCAAGCGCTTAATTAAGGTAACAGTTTTTTGGTTTCTTGCTTATATCTCGAAAACAGTTACTCCTATCAATTTTTATCTTTTTACTAAAATTAAAGCTGATAAAATTTCCTACAAAATAGTTATTTGCTTTTTTCATGTAGGACTAACCATAAGCGAAATATAAGTTTGAAAATAATTAATATTTAAAAAAAGTGCTTTAACAGAAAATGTCTTGTGATTTAAAATACACTTAATTTATTGGGTCCAATACTTTATTAGAAGAAAAAGGAGGTGACATAAAATCACTGAAGTCTTCAGAGTCGTTTTTAAATGCTGCATTTTCGTCTTCGTCTCAAACATTGAAAACTGAATTACATTTTTGTTCAGGAACAGTTACAGTTTTCTTATTGGTTTTTTGCTTATATCTCGAAAACAGTTACTCCTATCAATTTTTATCTTTCTTTCAAAATTAAAGCTGATAAAATTTCCTACAAAATAGTTATTTGCATTTTTCTTGTAGGACCAACCATAAGCGAGTTATAGAGTTGGATATAAATAATATTTAACAAAAACTTGCTTTAAAATAAAATGTTTGAAAAACTAAAATTAAACTAAATTAATTGTGTCTAACACTTTAGTAGAGGAAAAAGGAGAAGACATAAAAGTCACTAAAGGTTTCTGAGTCGTCTTTAATCGTCATATTAATAACAATAACATTAATAATAATAATACTAATAGTACCAAATTTGCTTACATGCAAACGCATAATTAAGGTAACAGTTTTTTGGTTTCTTGCTCATATCTCGAAAACAGTTACTTATATCAATTTTTATCTTTTTACTAAAATTAAAGCTGATAAAATTTCCTACAAAATAGTTATTTGCATTTTTCATGTAAGACTAACCATAAGCGAGATATAAGTTTAAAAATTATTAATATTTAAAAAAAAAGTGCTTTAACAGAAAATGTCTTGTGATTTAAAATACACTTAATTTATTGGGTCAAATACTTTATTAGAAGAAAAAGGAGGTGACATAAAAGTCGCTGAAGTCTTCAGAGTCGTTTTTAAATGCTGCATTTTCGTCTTCGTCTCAAACATTGAAAACTGAATAACATTTTTGTTCAGTAACTGTAACAGTTTTCACTTTGGTTTTTTGCTTATATCTCGAAAACAATTACTCCTATCAATTTTTATCTTTCTTTCAAAATTAAAGCTGATAAAATTTCCTACAAAATAGTTAATTGCATTTCTTTTGTAGGACCAACCATAAGCGAGGTAAAGAGTTGGATATAAATAATCTTTAACAAAAATTTGCTTTAAAATAAAATGTTTGAAAAACCGAAATTAAACTAAATTAATTGAGTCTAACACTTTAGTATAGGAAAAAGGAGAAGACATAAAAGTCACCAAAGTCATCAGAGTCGTTTTTAGTCGTCATATTAATAACAATAACATCAATAAAATAATACTAATAGTACTAAATTTGCTTATATGCAAGCGCTTAATTAAGGTAACAGTTTTTTGGTTTCTTGTTTATATCTCGAAAACAGTTACTCCTATCAATTTTTATCTTTTTACTAAAATTAAAGCTGATAAAATTTCCTACAAATTAGTTATTTGCATTTTTTATGTAGGACTAACCATAAGCGAGATATAAGTTTGAAAATAATTAATATTTAAAACAAATGTGCTTTAACAGAAAATGCCTTGTGATTTAAAATACACTTAATTTATTGGGTCCAATACTTTATTAGAAGAAAAAGGAGGTGACATATAAGTCACTGAAGTCTTCAGAGTCGATTTTAAATGCTGCATTTTCGTCTTCGTCTCAAACATTGAAAACTGAATTACATTTTTGTTCAGTAACAGTTACAGTTTTCTTATTGGTTTTTTGCTTATATCTCGAAAACAGTTACTCCTATCAATTTTTATCTTTCTTTCAAAATTAAAGCTGATAAAATTTCCCACAAAATAGTTAATTGCATTTTTTTTGTAGGACCAACCATAAGCGAGTTATAGAGTTGAATATAAATAATCTTTAACAAAAATTTGTTTTAAAATAAAATGTTTGAAAAACCGATATTAAACTAAATTAATTGGGTCTAACACTTTAGTAGAGGAAAAAGGAGAAGACATAAAAGTCACCAAAGTCTTCAGAGTTGTTTTTAGTACTAAATTTGCTTATATGCAAGCGCTTAATTAAGGTAACAGTTTTTTGGTTTCTTGCTTACATCTCGAAAACAGTTACTCCTGTCAATTTTTATTTTTTTACTAAAATTAAAGCTGATAAAATTTCCTACAAAATAGTTATTTGCATTTTTCATGTAGGACTAACCATAAGCGAAATATGTTTGAAAATAATTAATATTTTAAAAAAGTGCTTTTACAGAAAATGCCTTGTGGTTTAAAATACACTTAATTTATTGGGTCCAATACTTTATTAGAAGAAAAAGGAGGTGACATAAAAGTCGCTGAAGTCTTCAGAGTCGTTTTAAAATGCTGCATTTTCGTCTTCGTCTCAAACATTGAAAACTAAATTCCATTTGTGTTCAGTAACTGTAACAATTTTCACTTTGGTTTTTTGCTTATATCTCGAAAACAGTTACTTTTATCAATTTTTATTTTTCATTCAAAATTAAAGCTGATAAAATTTCCTACAAAAGAGTTATTTGCATTTCTTTTGTAAGACCAACCATAAGCGAGTAATTGAGTTGGATATAAATAATCTTTAACAAAAATTTGCTTTAATAGTAATAAAAGTAATAATAATAATACATTTAATAAGGAAAAATAAAGTTTATCTTGTGTGTTACCTGAGCGTTTTCTCATTTCTATGCAAAAGATCATGTGTGATCTGTTTTTAGGCAATCTAAGCCATTTTATAGTTTTTAGGCAAGAAATTGGCTAAAATTAATCACTCATTTTAAAACTGGTATAAAAACAATACTATACAAAAGTTATAATCGGTTTTTAATAATAATAATTATAATAATAATAATAATAATAATAATAATAATAATAATAATAATAATAGACGAAGACGAAAATGCAGCATTTAAAAACGACTCTGAAGACTTCAGTTACTTTTATGTCATCTTCTTTTTCTTCTAATAAAGTATTGGGCCCAATAAATTAAAAAATATTTATTTGCATTTTTCATGTAGGACTAACCATAAGCGAGATATAAGTTTGAAAATAATTACTATTGTTATTATTGTTATTATTATTATTAACATTATTATTGTTGTTATTATTATTATTATTATTACTATTATTATTATTATTATTATTATTACTATTATTATTATTATTATTATTATTATTATTATTATTATTATTATTACTATTATTTTTATTATTATTATTATTATTATTGTTATTATTATTATTATTAAAAACTTATATTAAACAGATAGAAAACGTCGTATTCTGACACAAAAAAAACGAATTACGTTATAGACTTGACGAGAACGGCGTATCTCGGACTCTTATAGGACTGTTATAGGGTCAAAAAGTATCAGTTTGGATTAAAACAAATTATTTTTGTTGACTCTCAGTCTGAATTGTTCATCAGTTCAAACAAAACCGGCTTATTTTAGACGATCTTTTGCTTTGAACAAGAAAACTTACATCGAACAGACTAAAAACGTATTAATCTGGCATAAAAGAGCAATTTATGTATCACTTTGGATAAAGGCAGCTAATCCTATTCGTTTCATTGCTTAAAATACACAAAATTGTTGATAAATCTAACAAAAATCCTGTATTCTAGCACCAAATACTAATTACATTATAGTTTCGACGAGAATAGCTTATTTGGAATGGTTCTATGCTTCCAAACGAGTAAATTTTTATTAAACAGATGCCAAACATCATGTTTTGTCCTATAAAGACATTTTATATTGCAGTTTGTATTAAAACAAAATATTTTCGTTGATTCTTTGTTAGAAGCAGCAAACCTAACATTAAAGAATCTGAAAACTTTGTATTCGGACACAAACCACCGAATTTTGTATCAGTTTAGACAAAAACGGTTGATTTTCAACAATATTTTGCTTTGAACAAGAAAACTTATATCAAACTGACTAAAAACGTCTTATTTTAGCACAAAACAAAAGATTTGCTTCATAGTCTTAACGAGAGCTGTTAATTTCAAACGGTTCTATGCTTTGAAACGAGTAAACTTTCACTGAACAGAGGAAAAACATCTTATTTCGCCTTTTAAAAACGATTCATGCCACAGTTTGGATAAAACCCAATTATTTTCGTTAATTCATTGTTACAAACAAGAAACCTTACATCAAAGAAACTGAAAACCCCTTATTCAGGCACAGAAATTCGAATTACGTTTCAGTCTGGACAAAAACTGCTTACTTTAGACGATCCTTTGTTTTGAATACAAAAACTTACATTAAAAAGATTAAAAACGTCTTATTCTGGCTGAAAACTGCAAATTATATATTACTCTAGATAAAAGCAATTTATCCTGATTACTCCTTTACTTAGAATAGAGTAAACTTGTATAAAACTTAATGAAAACTTTAAATTTCGTCTCAAAGAAATAAATTACGTTATAGTTTTGACCAGCACTGTTTATTTCAAACGATTTTATGATTCGAAACTAATGAACTTTTATGGGGCAGATGCAAAACCACATATTACCATATAAAGCGTTGTTTTAAAGCAAATTATTACGTTTTGCAACAAGAAATTTCACGTCAAAGAAACTGAAAACTTCGTATCCATGCACAAATATCGAATTACGTATCAGTTTAGGCAAATACAGATTATTTTAAACGATTCCTTGCTATAAACAAAAAAAATATAATCAAACATATTGAAAACGTCTTATTCTCGAAAATAAAAGCAAATTATGTATCAGCTTTAACAAAAGCGGATTACTCTGTTTGATTCTATGCTTAGAGTAGAGTAAACTACTATAAAACGTAATGAAAACTCTATATTCAGGCTCAAAAGAACAAATTACGTTATAGTTTTGACAAAAAAAAATTATTTCGGACGATTACATACTTCGAAGTAAGCAAACTTTAATTGAACAAGTGCAAAAGCTAATACTTTGCTTTAAAATAACGATTTATGTGGTAATATGGTATTTTGCATCTGTCCTATAAAAGTTTACTCGTTTCGCTCCATTGAATCATTCGAAATAAATTATTTTGACACAACAACGAAAATAATTTGTTTTTGTTTAAACTGTAACATGTCGTTTTTATAAAACGAACTAAGACGTTTGGCATCTGTTTAGTGAAAGTTTTCTCGTTTGGGGGCATAAAATCGTTTAAAATTAACAGTTCTGGTCAAAACTATAACGTAGATTATTTCTTTGAGACGAAATTTAAAGTTTTCATTAAGTTTTATACAAGTTTGCTCCATTCTAAGCAAAGGAGTAATTAGGATAAACTGCTTTTATTCAAAGTAATACATAATTTGCAGTTTTCAGCCAGAATAAGACGTTTTAATCTTTTTAATGTAAGTTTTTGTATTCAAAACAAAGGATCGTCTAAAGTAAGCAGTTTTTGTCCAGACTGAAACGTAATTCGAATTTCTGTGCCTGAATTAGGTTTTCAGTTACTTTGATGTAAGGTTTCTTGTTTGTAACAATGAATTAACGAAAATAATTGGTTTTCATCCTAACTGTGGCATGAATCGTTTTTAAAAGGCGAAATAAGATGTTTTTCCTCTGTTCAGTGAAAGTTTACTCGTTTCAAAGCATAGAACTGTTTGAAATTAACAGCTCTCGTTAAGACTATAACGCAGATCTTTTGTTTTGTGCTAAAATAAGACGTTTTTAGTCAGTTTGATATAAGTTTTCTTGATCAAAGCAAAATATTGTCGAAAATCAACCGTTTTTGTCTAAACTGATACAAAATTCGGTGGTTTGTGTCCGAATACAAAGTTTTCAGATTCTTTAATGTTAGGTTTGCTGCTTCTAACAAAGAATCAACGAAAATATTTTGTTTTAATACAAACTGCAATATAAAATGTCTTTATAGGACAAAACATGATGTTTGGCATCTGTTTAATAAAAATTTACTCGTTTGGAAGCATAGAATCATTCCAAATAAGCTATTCTCGTCGAAACTATAATGTAATGAGTATTTTGTGCTAGAATACAGCGTTTTTGTTAGATTTATTAACAATTTTGTCAATTTTAAGCAATGAAACGAATAGGATTAGCTGCCTTTATCCAAAGTGATACATAAATTGCTCTTTTATGCCAGATTAATACGTTTTTAGTCTGTTCGATATAAGTTTTCTTGTTCAAAGCAAAAGATCGTCTAAAATAAGCCGTTTTTGTTTAAACTGATGAACAATTCAGACTGAGAATCAACAAAAATAATATGTTTTAATCCAAACTGATACTTTTTGACCCTATAAGAGTCCTATAAGAGTCCGAGATACGCCGTTCTCGTCAAGTCTATAACGTAATTTGTATTTTTGTGTCAGAATACGACGTTTTCTGCCTGTTTAATATAATTTTTTAATAATAATAATAATAATAATGACAATAATAATAATAATAATAATAATAATAATAATAATAATAATAATAATAGTAATAGTAACAAAAGTAATAATAATATTAATACTTTTATTAAGGAAAAATGAAGCTTATTTTGTGTGTTACATGAGCGTTATCTCATTTCTATGCAAAAGATCATGTGTGATCTGTGTTTTTAGGCAATCTAAGCCATTTTATAGTTTTTAGGCAAAAAATTGTTTAAAGTAAATCACTCATTTTAAAACTGGTATAAAAACATTTACTATACAAAAGTTATAATCGGTTTTTAATAATAATAATAATAATATAAACAATAATAATAATAATAATAATAATAATAATAGTAATAATAACAATAATAATAATAATAATAATAATAATAGTAGTAGTAAATAATAATAATAATAATACTTATAATAATGAATTTCTTTCTAAATTAAAGCTTAGTTTTTCTAAGCAAAAATGAAGCTTATTTTGTGTTATCTGAGCGTTTTCTCATTTCTATGCAAGAGATCATCTGTAATCTGTGTTTTTAGGCAAGAAATTGTCTAAAATTAATAACTCATTTTAAAATGGTATAAAAACATTTACTATACAAAAGTTATAATCGGTTTTAATAATAATAATATTAATAATAATAATAATAATAATAATAATAATAATAATAGTAATAATAATAATAAAAATAATAGTAATAATAATAATAATAATAATAAAAATAATAATAATAGTAGTAATAAAAGTAAGCTTAGTTTTCTAAGCAAAAATGAAGCTTATTTTGTGTTATATGAGCGTTTTCCCATTTCTATGCAAGAGATCATCTGTGATCTGTGTTTTTAGGCAAGAAATTGTCTAAAATTAATAACTCATTTTAAAAGTGGTATAAAAACATTTACTATACAAAAGTTATAATCGGTTTTTAATAATAATAATATTAATAATAATAATAATAATAATAATAATAATAATAATAATAATAATAATAGTAATAAAAATAATAATAATAGTAGTAATAAAAGTAAGCTTAGTTTTCTAAGCGAAAATGAAGCTTATTTTGTGTTATATGAGCGTTTTCTCATTTCTATGCAAGAGATCATCTGTGATCTGTGTTTTTAGGCAAGAAATTGTCTAAAATTAATAACTCATTTTAAAACTGGTATAAAAACATTTACTATACAAAAGTTATATTCGGTTTTTAATAATAATAATATTAATAATAATATTAATAATAATAATAATAATAATAATAGTAATAATAATAAAAATAATAATAATAATAATAATAATAATAATAAAAATAATAATAATAGTAGTAATAAAAGTAAGCTTAGTTTTCTAAGCAAAAATGAAGCTTATTTTGTGTTATATAAGCGTTTTCTCATTTCTATGCAAGAGATCATCTGTGATCTGTGTTTTTAGGCAAGAAATTGTCTAAAATTAATAACTCATTTTAAAACTGGTATAAAAACATTTACTATACAAAAGTTATAATCGGTTTTTAATAATAATAATATTAATAATAATAATAATAATAATAATAATAATAATAATAATAATAATAGTTATAATAATAATAAAAATAATAGTAATAATAATAATAGTAATATTAATAGTAGTAATAAAAGTAAGCTTAGTTTTCTAAGCAAAAATGAAGCTTATTTTGTGTTAGATGAGCGTTTTCTCATTTCAATGCAAAAGATCATGTGTGATCTGTGTTTTTAGGCAATCTAAGCCATTTTATAGTTTTTAAAATTTAGCAAAAATTTGCTTTAAAATAAAATGTTTGAAAAACTGAAATTAAACTAAATTAATTGTGTCTAACACTTTAGTAAAGGAAAAAGGAGGAGACATAAAAGTCACTAAAGTCTTAGAGTTGTCTTTAGTCGTCATATTAATAACATTAACATTTATAATAACAATTCGAGTAGTACTAAATTTGCTTATATGCAAGCGCTTAATTAAGGTAACAGTTTTTTGTTTTTTGCTTATATCTCGAAAACAGTTACTTCTATCAATTTTTATCTCTTTTTTAAAATTAAGGCTGATAAAATTTCCTACAAAATAGTTATTTGCATTTTTTTGTAGGACCAACCATAAGCGAGTTATAGAGTTGGATATAAATAATCTTTAACAAAAATTTGCTTTAAAATAAAATGTTTGAAAAACCGATATTAAACCAAATTAATTGGGTCTAACACTTTAGTAGAGGAAAAAGAAGAAGATATAAAAGTCACCAAAGTCTTCAGAGTTGTTTTTAGTACTAAATTTGCTTATATGCAAGCGCTAAATTAAGGTAACAGTTTTTTGGTTTTTTGCTTATATCTCGAAAACAGTTACTCCTATTAATTTTTATCTTTTTACTAAAATTAAAGCTTGTAAAATTTCCTACAAAATAGTAATTTGCATTTTTCATGTAGGACTAACCATAAGCGAGATGTAAGTTTCAAAATAATTAATATTTAAAAAAAAAGTGCTTTAACAGAAAATGCCTTGTGATTTAAAATACACTTAATTTAATGGGTCCAATACTTTATTAGAAGAAAAAGGAGGTGACCTAAAAGTCACTGAAGTCTTCAGAGTCGATTTTAAATGCTGCATTTTCGTCTTTGTCTCAAACATTGAAAACTGAATTACATTTTTGTTCAGTAACAGTTACAGTTTTCTTATTGGTTTTTTGCTTATATCTCGAAAACAGTTATTCCTATCAATTTTTATCTTTTTTTCAAAATTCAAGCTGATAAAATTTCCTACAAAATAGTTATTTGCATTTTTCTTGTAGGACCAACCATAAGCGCGTTATAGAGTTGGATATAAATAATCTTTAACAAAAATTTGTTTTAAAATAAAATGTTTGAAAAACCGAAACTAAACTAAATTAATTAAGACACTTTAGTAGAGGAAAAAGGAGAAGACATAAAAGTCACCAGAGTCTTGAGAGTTGTTTTTAGTCGTCATATTAATAACAATAACATTAATAATAATAATACTAATATTACTAAATTTGCTTATATGCAAGCGCTTAATTAAGGTAACAGTTTCTTGCTTATATTTCGAAAACAGTTACTCCTATCAATTTTTATCTTTTTACTAAAATTAAAGCTGATAAAATTTCCTACAAAATAGTTATTTGCATTTTTTATGTGGGACTAACCATAAGCGAAATATAAGTTTGAAAATAATTAATATTTAAAAAAAAAGTGCTTTAACAGAAAATGTCTTGTGATTTAAAATACACTTAATTTATTGGGTCCAATACTTTATTAGAAGCAAAAGGAGGTGACATAAAAGTCACTGAAGTCTTCAGAGTCGTTTTTAAATAATGCATTTTCGTCTTCGTCTCAATCATTGAGAACTGAATTACATTTTTGTTTAGTAACTGTAACAGTTTTCACTTTGGTTTTTTGCTTATATCTCGAAAACAATTACTTCTATCAATTTTTATCTTTCTTTCAAAATTAAAGCTGATAAAATTTCCTACAAAATAGTTATGTGCATTTCTTTTGTCAGACTAACCATAAGCGAGTTATAGAGTTGGATATAAATAATCTTTAACAAAAATTTGCTTTAAAATAAAATGTTTGAAAAACCTAAATTAAACTAAATTAATTGAGTCTAACACTTTAGTGTAGGAAAAAGGAGAAAACATAAAAAGCACCAAAGTCTTCAGAGTCGTTTTTGGTCGTCATATTAATAACAATAACATTAATAATAATAATACTAATAGTACTAAATTTGCTTATATGCAAGCGCTTTATTAAGGTAACAGTTTTTTGGTTTCTTGCTTATATCTCGAAAACAGTTACTCCTATCAATTTTTATTTTTTTACTAAAATTAAAGCTGATAAAATTTCCTACAAAATAGTTATTTGCACTTTTCTTGTAGGACCAAGCATAAACGAGTTATAGAGTTGGATATAAATAATATTTAACAAAAATTTGCTTTAAAATAAAATGCTTGAAAAACCGGAATTAAACTAAATTAATTGTGTCTAACACTTTAGTAGAGGAAAAAGGAGAAGACATAAAAGTCACTAAATGCTTCAGAGTCGTCTTTAGTCGTCATATTAATAACAATAACATTAATAATAATAATACTAATAGTACAAAATTTGCTTAAATGCAAACGCTTAATTAAGGTGACAGTTTTTTGGTTTCTTGCTTATATCTCGAAAACAGTTACTCCTATCAATTTTTATCTTTTTACTAAAATTAAAGCTGATAAAATTTCCTACAAAATAGTTTTTTGCATTTTTCATGTAGGACTAACCATAAGCGAGATATAAGTTTGAAAATAATCAATATTTAAAAAAAAAGTGCTTTAACAAAAAATGTCTTGTGATTTAAAATACACTTAATTTATTGGGTCCAATACTTTATTAGAAGAAAAAGAAGGTGACTTAAAAGTCACTGAAGTCTTCAGAGTGGTTTTTAAATGCTGCATTTTCGTCTACGTCTCAAACATTGAAAACTAAATTACATTTTTGTTCAGTAACTGTTACAGTTTTCAATTTGGTTTTTTGCTTATATCTCGAAAACAGTTACTCCTATCAATTTTTATCTTTTTTTTCAATATTCAAGCTGATAAAATTTTCTACAAAATAGTTATTTGCATTTTTCTTGTAGGACCAACCATAAGCGCGTTATAGAGTTGGATATAAATAATCTTTAACAAAAATTTGCTTTAAAATAAAATGTTTGAAAAACCGAAACTAAACTAAATTAATTAAGACTAACACTTTAGTAGAGGAAAAAGGAGAAGACATAAAAGTCACCAAAGTCTTGAGAGTCGTTTTTAGTCGTCATATTAATAACAATAACATTAATAATAATAATACTAATATTACTAAATTTGCTTGTATGCAAACGCTAAATTAAGGTGACAGTTTTTTGGTTTCTTGCTTATATCTCGAAAACAGTTACTCCTATCAATTTTTATCTTTTTACTAAAATTAAAGCTGATAAAATTTCCTACAAAATAGTTTTTGCATTTTTCATGTAGGACTAACCATAAGCGAGATATAAGTTTGAAAATAATTAATATTTAAAAAAAAAGTGCTTTAACAGAAAATGTCTTGTGATTTAAAATACACTTAATTTATTGGGTCCAATACTTTATTAGAAGAAAAAGGAGGTGACATAAAAGTCACTGAAGTCTTCAGAGTCGTTTTTAAATGATTCATTTTCGTCTTCGTCTCAAACATTGAAAACTGAATTACATTTTTGTTTAGTAACTGTAACAGTTTTCACTTTGGTTTTTTGCTTATATCTCGAAAACAATTACTCCTATCAATTTTTATCTTTCTTTCAAAATTAAAGCTGATAAAATTTCCTACAAAATAGTTATGTGCATTTCTTTTGTAGGACCAAGTATAAGCGAGTTATAAAGGTGGATATAAATAATATTTAACAAAAATTTGCTTTAAAATAAAATGTTTGAAATACTGAAATTAAACTAAATTAATTGTGTCTAACACTTTAGTAGAGGAAAAAGGAGGAGACATAAAAGTCACTAAAAGTTTCAGAGTCGTCTTTAATCGTCATACTAATAACAACAACATTAATAATAATAATACTAATAGTACTAAATTTGCTTGTATGCAAACGCTTAATTAAGGTGACAGTTTTTTGGTTTCTTGCTTATATCTCGAAAACAGTTACTCCTATCAATTTTTATCTTTTTACTAAAATTAAAGCTGATAAAATTTCCTACAAAATAGTTTTTGCATTTTTCATGTAGGACTAACCATAAGCGAGATATAAGTTTGAAAATAATCAATATTTAAAAAAAAGTGCTTTAACAAAAAATGTCTTGTGATTTAAAATACACTTAATTTATTGGGTCCAATACTTTATTAGAAGAAAAAGGAGGTGACTTAAAAGTCACTGAAGTCTTCAGAGTCGTTTTTAAATGCTGCATTTTCGTCTACGTCTCAAACATTGAAAACTGAATTACATTTTTGTTTAGTAACTGTAACAGTTTTCACTTTGGTTTTTTGCTTATATCTCGAAAACAATTACTCCTATCAATTTTTATCTTTTTTTAAAAATTCAAGCTGATAAAATTTCCTACAAAATAGTTATTTGCATTTTTCTTGTAGGACCAACCATAAGCGAGTTATAGAGTTAGATATAAATAATCTTTAACAAAAATTTGCTTTAAAATAAAATGTTTGAAAAACCGAAATTAAACTAAATTAATTAAGACTAAGGGTCAAATTTCAAGTTTGGTCGCAAAGTTGCGCGGGTCGTAGTTGCATAGCAGCAACGAATGACATTGCTAGATTTGCGCCGTTGCTATAACAAATACCGATTTGCACCGGTCGTAAGTCAACTTGAAATTAGGCTCTAACACTTTAGTAGAAGAAAAAGGAGAAGACATAAAAGTCACCAAAGTCTCGAAAGAAGTTTTTAGTCGTCATATTAATAACAATAACATTAATAATAATAATACTAATATTACTAAATTTGCTTATATGCAAGCGCTTAATTAAGGTAACAGTTTCTTGCTTATATCTCGAAAACAGATACTTCTATCAATTTTTATTTTTTTACTAAAATTAAAGCTGATAAAATTTCCTACAAAATAGTTATTTGCATTTTTCTTGTAGGACCAAGTATAAGCGAGTTATAAAGATGGATATAAATAATATTTAACAAAAATTTGCTTTAAAATAAAATGTTTGAAAAATCTAAATTAAACTAAATTAATTGAGTCTAACACTTTAGTATAGGAAAAGAGAGAAAACATAAAAGTCACCAAAGTCTTCAGAGTCGTTTTTGGTCGTCATATTAATAACAATAACATTAATAATAATAAAACTAATTGTACTAAATTTGCTTATATGCAAGCGCTTTATTAAGGTAACAGTTTTTTGGTTTCTTGCTTATATCTCGAAAACAGTTACTCCTATCAATTTTTATCTTTTTACTAAAATTAAAGCTGATAAAATTTCCTACAAAATAGTTATTTGCATTTTTCTTGTAGGACCAAGTATAAGCGAGTTATAAAGATGGATATAAATAATATTTAACAAAAATTTGCTTTAAAATAAAATGTTTGAAATACTGAAATTAAACTAAATTAATTGTGTCTAACACTTTAGTAGAGGAAAAAGGAGGACACATAAAAGTCACTAAAGGTTTCAGAGTCGTCTTTAATCGTCATACTAATAACAACAACATTAATAATAATAATACTAATAGTACTAAATTTGCTTGTATGCAAACGCTTAATTAAGGTGACAGTTTTTTGGTTTCTTGCTTATATCTCGAAAACAGTTACTCCTATCAATTTTTATCTTTTTACTAAAATTAAAGCTGATAAAATTTCCTACAAAATAGTTTTTGCATTTTTCATGTAGGACTAACCATAAGCGAGATATAAGTTTGAAAATAATCAATATTTAAAAAAAAAGTGCTTTAACAAAAAATGTCTTGTGATTTAAAATACACTTAATTTATTGGGTCCAATACTTTATTAGAAGAAAAAGGAGGTGACTTAAAAGTCACTGAAGTCTTCAGAGTCGTTTTTAAATGCTGCATTTTCGTCTACGTCTCAAACATTGAAAACTGAATTACATTTTTGTTCAGTAACAGTTACAGTTTTCTTATTGGTTTTTTGCTTATATCTCGAAAACAGTTACTCCTATCAATTTTTATCTTTTTTTAAAAATTCAAGCTGATAAAATTTCCTACAAAATAGTTATTTGTATTTTTCTTGTAGGACCAACCATAAGCGAGTTATAGAGTTAGATATAAATAATCTTTAACAAAAATTTGCTTTAAAATAAAATGTTTGAAAAACCGAAATTAAACTAAATTAATTAAGACTAACACTTTAGTAGAAGAAAAAGGAGAAGACATAAAAGTTACCAAAGTCTCGAAAGTTGTTTTTAGTCGTCATATTAATAACAATAACATTAATAATAATAATACTAATATTACTAAATTTGCTTATATGCAAGCGCTTAATTAAGGTAACAGTTTCTTGCTTATATCTCGAACACAGTTACTTCTATCAATTTTTATTTTTTTACTAAAATTAAAGCTGATAAAATTTCCTACAAAATAGTTATTTGCATTTTTCTTGTAGGACCAAGTATAAGCGAGTTATAAAGATGGAAATAAATAATATTTAACAAAAATTTGCTTTAAAATAAAATGTTTGAAAAACCTAAATTAAACTAAATTAATTGAGTCTAACACTTTAGTATAGGAAAAGGGAGAAAACATAAAAGTCACCAAAGTCTTCAGAGTCGTTTTTGGTCGTCATATTAATAACAATAACATTAATAATAATAAAACTAATAGTACTAAATTTGCTTATATGCAAGCGCTTTATTAAGGTAACAGTTTTTTGGTTTCTTGCTTATATTTCGAAAACAGTTACTCCTATCAATTTTTATCTTTTTACTAAAATTAAAGCTGATAAATATTCCTACAAAATAGTTATTTGCATTTTTCTTGTAGGACCAAGTATAAGCGAGTTATAAAGATGGATATAAATAATATTTAACAAAAATTTGCTTTAAAATAAAATGTTTGAAATACTGAAATTAAACTAAATTAATTGTGTCTAACACTTTAGTAGAGGAAAAAGGAGGACACATAAAAGTCACTAAAGGTTTCAGAGACGTCTTTAATCGTCATACTAATAACAATAACATTAATAATATTAATACTAATAGTACTAAATTTGCTTGTATGCCAACGCTTAATTAAGGTGACAGTTTTTTGGTTTCTTGCTTATATCTCGAAAACAGTTACTCCTATCAATTTTTATCTTTTTACTAAAATTAAAGCTGATAAAATTTCCTACAAAATAGTTTTTTGCATTTTTCATGTAAGACTAACCATAAGCGAGATGTAAGTTTGAAAATAATCAATATTTAAAAAAAAAGTGCTTTAACAAAAAATGTCTTGTGATTTAAAATACACTTAATTTATTGGGTCCAATACTTTATTAGAAGAAAAAAGAGGTGACTTAAAAGTCACTGAAGTCTTCAGAGTCGTTTTTAAATGCTGCATTTTTGTCTACGTCTTAAACATTGAAAACTGAATTACATTTTTGTTCAGTAACAGTTACAGTTTTCTTATTGGTTTTTTGCTTATATCTCGAAAACAGTTACTCCTATCAATTTTTATCTTTTTTTCAAAATTCAAGCTGATAAAATTTCCTACAAAATAGTTATTTGCATTTTTCTTGTAGGACCAACCATAAGCGAGTTAAAGAGTTGGATATAAATAATCTTTAACAAAAATTTGCTTTAAAATAAATTGTTTGAAAAACCGAAATTAAACTAAATTAATTAAGACTAACACTTTAGTAGAGGAAAAAGAAAAGACATAAAAGTCACCAAAGTCTTGAGAGTCGTTTTTAGTCGTCATATTAATAACAATAACATTAATAATAATAATACTAATATTACTAAATTTGCTTATATGCAAGCGCTTAATTAAGGTAACAGTTTCTTGCTTATATCTCGAAAACAATTCCTTCTATCAATTTTTATTTTTTTACTAAAATTAAAGCTGATAAAATTTCCTACAAAATAGTTATTTGCATTTTTCATGTAGGGCTAACCATAAGCGAGATATAAGTTTGAAAATAATTAATATTTAAAAAAAAAGTGCTTTAACAGAAAATGTCTTGTAATTTAAAATACACTTAATTTATTGGGTCCAATACTTTATTAGAAGAAAAAGGAGGTGACATAAAAGTCACTGAAGTCTTCAGAATCGTTTTTAAATGATGCATTTTCGTCTTCGTCTCAAACATTGAAAACTGAATTACATTTTTGTTCAGTAACTGTAACAGTTTTCACTTTGGTTTTTTGCTTATATCTCGAAAACAATTACTCTTATCAATTTTTATCTTTCCTTCAAAATTAAAGCTGATAAAATTTCCTACAAAATAGTTATTTGCATTTCTTTTGTAAGACCAACCATAAGCGAGTTATAGAGTTGGATATAAATAATCTTTAACAAAAATTTGCTTTAAAATAAAATGTTTGAAAAACCTAAATTAAACTAAATTAATTGAGTCTAACACTTTAGTATAGGAAAAAGGAGAAGACATAAAAGTCACCAAAGTCTTCAGAGTCGTTTTTGGTCTTCATATTAATAACAATAACATTAATAATAATAATACAAATAGTACTAAATTTGCTTATATGCAAACGCTTAATTAAGGTAACAGTTTTTTGGTTTCTTGCTTATATCTCGAAAACAGTTACTTCTATCAATTTTTATCTTTTAACTAAAATTAAAGCTGATAAAATTTCCTACAAAATAGTTATTTGCATTTTTCATGTAGGACTAACCATAAGCGAGATATAAGTTTGAAAATAATTAATATTTAAAAAAAAGTGCTTTAACAGGAAATGTCTTGTGATTTAAATTACACTTAATTTTATGGGTCCAATACTTTATTAGAAGAAAAAGGAGGTGACATAAAAGTCACTGAAGTCTTCAGAGTCGTTTTTAAATGATGCATTTTCGTCTTCGTCTCAAACATTGAAAACTGAATTACATTTTTGTTCAGTAACAGTTACAGTTTTCTTATTGGTTTTTTGCTTATATCTCGAAAACAATTCCTTCTATCAATTTTTATTTTTTTACTAAAATTAAAGCTGATAAAATTTCCTACAAAATAGTTATTTGCATTTTTCATGTAGGGCTAACCATAAGCGAGATATAAGTTTGAAAATAATTAATATTTAAAAAAAAAGTGCTTTAACAGAAAATGTCTTGTAATTTAAAATACACTTAATTTATTGGGTCCAATACTTTATTAGAAGAAAAAGGAGGTGACATAAAAGTCACTGAAGTCTTCAGAATCGTTTTTAAATGATGCATTTTGGTCTTCGTCTCAAACATTGAAAACTGAATTACATTTTTGTTCAGTAACTGTAACAGTTTTCACTTTGGTTTTTTGCTTATATCTCGAAAACAATTACTCCTATCAATTTTTATCTTTCTTTCAAAATTAAAGCTGATAAAATTTCCTACAAAATAGTTATTTGCATTTCTTTTGTAATACCAACCATAAGCGAGTTATAGAGTTGGATATAAATAATCTTTAACAAAAATTTGCTTTAAAATAAAATGTTTGAAAAACCTAAATTAAACTAAATTAATTGAGTCTAACACTTTAGTATAGGAAAAAGGAGAAGACATAAAAGTCACCAAAGTCTTCAGAGTCGTTTTTGGTCTTCATATTAATAACAATAACATTAATAATAATAATACAAATAGTACTAAATTTGCTTATATGCAAACGCTTAATTAAGGTAACAGTTTTTTGGTTTCTTGCTTATATCTCGAAAACAGTTACTTCTATCAATTTTTATCTTTTAACTAAAATTAAAGCTGATAAAATTTCCTACAAAATAGTTATTTGCATTTTTCATGTAGGACTAACCATAAGCGAGATATAAGTTTGAAAATAATTAATATTTAAAAAAAAGTGCTTTAACAGGAAATGTCTTGTGATTTAAATTACACTTAATTTTATGGGTCCAATACTTTATTAGAAGAAAAAGGAGGTGACATAAAAGTCACTGAAGTCTTCAGAGTCGTTTTTAAATGATGCATTTTCGTCTTCGTCTCAAACATTGAAAACTGAATTACATTTTTGTTCAGTAACAGTTACAGTTTTCTTATTGGTTTTTTGCTTATATCTCGAAAACAGTTACTCCTATCAATTTTTATCTTTTTTTTAAAATTCAAGCTGATAAAATTTCCTACAAAATAGTTATTTGCATTTTTCTTGTAGGACCAACCATAAGCGCGTTATAGAGTTGGATATAAATAATCTTTAACAAAAATTTGCTTTAAAATAAAATGTTTGAAAAACCGAAACTAAACTAAATTAATTAAGACTAACACTTTAGTAGAGGAAAAAGGAGAAGACATAAAAGTCACCAAAGTCTTGAGAGTCGTTTTTAGTCGTCATATTAATAACAATAACATTAATAATAATAATACTAATATTACTAAATTTGCTTATATGCAAGCGCTTAATTAAGGTAACAGTTTCTTGCTTATATTTCGAAAACAGTTACTCCTATCAATTTTTATCTTTTTACTAAAATTAAAGCTGATAAAATTTCCTACAAAATAGTTATTTGCATTTTTTATGTAGGACTAACCATAAGCGAGATATAATTTTGAAAATAATTAATATTTAAAAAAAAAAGTGCTTTAACAGAAAATGTCTTGTGATTTAAAATACACTTAATTTATTGGGTCCAATACTTTATTAGAAGAAAAAGGAGGTGACTTAAAAGTCACTGAAGTCTTCAGAGTCGTTTTTAAATGCTGCATTTTCGTCTACGTCTCAAACATTGAAAACTGAATTACATTTTTGTTCAGTAACTGTTACAGTTTTCACTTTGGTTTTTTGCTTATATCTCGAAAACAGTTACTTCTATAAATTTTTATCTTTCCTTAAAAATTAAAGCTGATAAAATTTCCTACAAAATAGTTTTAGCATTTTTTTTGTAGGACCAACCATAAGCGAGTTATAGAGTTTGATATAAATAATCTTTAACAAAAATTTGCTTTAAAATAAAATGTTTGAAAAACCGAAATTAAACTAAATTAATTGGGTCTAACACTTTAGTAGAGGAAAAAGGAGAACACATAAAAGTCACTAAAGGTTTCAGAGTTGTCTTTAATCGTCATACTAATAACAATAACCTTAATAATAATAATACTAATAGTACTAAATTTGCTTGTATGCAAACGCTTAATTAAGGTGACAGTTTTTTGGTTTCTTGCTTATATCTCGAAAACAGTTGCTCCTATCAATTTTTATCTTTTTACTAAAATTAAAGCTGATAAAATTTCCTAGAAAATAATTTTTTGCATTTTTCATGTGGGACTAACCATAAGCGAGATATAAGTTTGAAAATAATCAATATTTAAAAAAAAAGTGCTTTAACAAAAAATGTCTTGTGATTTAAAATACACTTAATTTATTGGGTCCAATACTTTATTAGAAGAAAAAGGAGGTGACTTAAAAGTCACTGAAGTCTTCAGAGTCGTTTTTAAATGCTGCATTTTCGTCTACGTCTCAAACATTGAAAACTGAATTACATTTTTGTTCAGTAACTGTTACAGTTTTCACTTTGGTTTTTTGCTTATATCTCGAAAACAGTTACTCCTATAAATTTTTATCTTTTCTTTAAAATTAAAGCTGATAAAATTTCCTACAAAATAGTTATTTGCATTTCTTTTGTAAGACCAACCATAAGCGAGTTATAGAGTTGGATATAAATAATCTTTAACAAAAATTTGCTTTAAAATAAAATGTTTGAAAAACCGAAATTAAACTAAATTAATTGGGTCTAACACTTTAGTAGAGGAAAAAGGAGTAGACGTAAAAGTCCCCAAAGTCTTCAGAGTCGTTTTTAATCGTCATATTAAAAACAATAACATTAATAATAATAATACTAATAGTACTAAATTTGCTTATATGCAAACGCTTAATTAAGGTAACAGTTTTTTGGTTTCTTGCTAATATCTCGAAAACAGTTACTCCTATCAATTTTTATTTTTTTACTAAAATTAAAGCTGATAAAATTTCCTACAAAATAGTTATTTGCATTTTTCATGTAGGACTAACCATAAGCGAGATATAAGTTTGAAAATAATTAATATTTAAAAAAAAAGTGCTTTAACAGAAAATGTCTTGTGATTTAAAATACACTTAATTTATTGGGTCCAATACTTTATTAGAAGAAAATGGAGGTGACATAAAAGTCACTGAAGTCTTCAGAGTCGTTTTTAAATGCTGCATTTTCGTCTTCGTCTCAAACATTGAAAACTGGATTACATTTTTGTTCAGTAACAGTCACAGTTTTCTTATTGGTTATTTGCTTATATCTCGAAAACAGTTACTCCTATCAAATTTTATCTTTTTTCCAAAATTAAAGCTGATAAAATTTCCAACAAAATAGTTATTTACATTTTTCTTGTAGGACCAAGCATAAACGAGTTATAGAGTTGGATATAAATAATATTTAACAAAAATTTGCTTTAAAATAAAATGCTGGAAAAACCGGAATTAAACTAAATTAATTGTGTCTAACACTTTAGTAGAGGAAAAAGGAGAAGACATAAAAGTCACTAAATGTTTCAGAGTCGTCTTTAGTCGTCATATTAATAACAATAACATTAATAATAATAATACTAATAGTACTAAATTTGCTTATATGCAAACGTTTAATTAAGGTAACAGTTTTTTGGTTTCTTGCTTATATCTCGAAAACAGTTACTCCTATCAATTTTTATATTTTTTTCAAAATTAAAGCTGATAAAATTTCCTACAAACTAGTTATTTACATTTTTTTGTAGGACCAACCATAAGCGAGTTATAGAGTTGGATATAAGTAATCTTTAACAAAAATTTGCTTAAAATAAAATGTTTGAAAAACCGATATTAAACTAAATTAATTGGGTCTAACACTTTAGTATAGGAAAAAGGAGAAGATATAAAAGTCACCAAAGTCTTCAGAGTTGTTTTTAATACTAAATTTGCTTATATGCAAGCGCTTAATTAAGGTAACAGTTTTTTGGTTTCTTGCTTATATCTCGAAAACAGTTACTCCTATCAATTTTTATCTTTTTACTAAAATTAAAGCTGATAAAATTTCCTACAAAATAGTAATTTGCATTTTTTATGTAGGACTAACCATAAGCGAAAAATAAGTTTGATAATAATTAATATTTAAAAAAAAGTGCTTTAACAGAAAATGTCTTGTGATTTAAAATAGACTTAATTTAATGGGTCCAATACATTATTAGAAGAAAAAGGAGGTGACATAAAAGTCACTGAAGTCTTCAGAGTCGATTTTAAATGCTGCATTTTCGTCTTCGTCTCAAAAATTGAAAATTGAATTACATTTTTGTTCTGTAGCAGTTACAGTTTTCTTATTGGTTTTTTGCTTATATCTCGAAAACAGTTACTTTTATCAATTTTTATCTTTTTTTTAGGATTAAAGCTGATAAAATTTCCTACAAAATAGCTACTTGCATTTTTCTTGTAGGACCAACCATAAGCGAGTTATAGAGTTGGATATAAATAATCTTTAACAAAAATTTGCTTTAAAATAAAATGTTTAAAAAACCGAAATTAAACTAAATTAATTAAGACTAACACTTTAGTGGAGGAAAAAGGGGAAGACATAAAAGTCACCAAAGTCTTGGAAGTCGTTTTTAGTCGTCATATTAATAACAATAACATTAATAATAATAATACTAATAGTACTAAATTTGCTTATATGCAAGCGCTTAATTAAGGTAACAGTTTCTTGCTTATATCTCGAAAACAGTTACTTCTATCAATTTTTATTTTATTACTAAAATTAAAGCTGATAAAATTTACTACAAAATAGTTATTTGCACTTTTCATGTAGGACTAACCATAAGCGAGATATAAGTTTGATAATAATTAATATTTAAAAAAAAAGTGCTTTAACAGAAAATGTCTTGTGATTTAAAATACACTTAATTTATTGGGTCCAATACTTTATTAGAAGAAAATGGAGGTGACATAAATGTCACTGAAGACTTCAGAGTCGTTTTTAAATGCTGCATTTTCGTCTTCGTCTCAAACATTGAAAACTGGATTACATTTTTGTTCAGTAACAGTCACAGTTTTCTTATTGGTTATTTGCTTATATCTCGAAAACAGTTACTCCTATCAAATTTTATCTATCTTCCAAAATTAAAGCTGATAAAATTTCCAACAAAATAGTTATTTACATTTTTCTTGTAGGACCAAGCATAAACGAGTTATAGAGTTGGATATAAATAATATTTAACAAAAATTTGCTTTAAAATAAAATGCTGGAAAAACCGGAATTAAACTAAATTAATTGTGTCTAACACTTTAGTAGAGGAAAAAGGAGAAGACATAAAAGTCACTAAATGTTTCAGAGTCGTCTTTAGTCGTCATATTAATAACAATAACATTAATAATAATAATACTAATAGTACTAAATTTGCTTGTATGCAAACGCTTAATTAAGGTAACAGTTTTTTGGTTTCTTGCTTATATCTCGAAAACAGTTACTCCTATCAATTTTTATCTTTTTGCTAAAATTAAAGCTGATAAAATTTTTTACAAAATAGTTATTTGCATTTTTCATGTAGGACTAACCATAAGCGAGATATAAGTTTGATAATAATTAATATTAAAAAAAAGTGCTTTAAAAGAAAATGTCTTGTAATTAAAATACACTTAATTTAATGGGTCCAATACTTTATTAGAAGAAAAAGGAGGTGACATAAAAGTCACCAAAGTCTTGAGAGTGGTTTTTAGTCGTCATATATATATGCAAGCGCTTAATTAAGGTAACAGTTTTTTGGTTTCTTGCTTATATCTCGAAAACAGTTACTCTTATCAATTTTTATCTTTTTTTTTCAAAACTAAAGCTGATAAAATTTCCTACAAAATAGTTATTTGCATTTTTCTTGTAGGACCAACGATAAGCGAGTTATGGAGTTGGATATAAATAATCTTTAACAAAAATTTGCTTTAAAATAAAATGTTTGAAAAACCGAAATTAAACTAAATTAATTAAGACTAACATTTTAGTGGAGGAAAAAGGAGAAGACATAAAAGTCACCAAAGTCTTGAGAGTCGTTTTTAGTCGTCATATTAATAACAATAACATTAATAATAATAATACTAATAGTACTAAATTTGCTTATATGCAAGCGCTTAATTAAGGTAACAGTTTCTTGCTTATATCTCGAAAACAGTTACTTCTATCAATTTTTATCTTATTACTAAAATTAAAGCTGATAAAATTTCCTACAAAATAGTTATTTGCATTTTTCATGTAGGACTAACCATAAGCGAGATATAACTTTAAAAATTATTAATATTTAAAAAAAAAGTGCTTTAACAGAAAATGTCTTGTGATTTAAAATACACTTAATTTATTAGGTTTAATACTTTATTAGAAGAAAAAGGTGGTGACATATAAGTCACTGAAGTCTTCAGAGTCGATTTAAATGCTGCATTTTTGTCTTCGTCTCAAACATTGAAAACTGAATTACATTTTTGTTCAGTAACTGTAACAGTTTTCACTTTGGTTTTTTGCTTATATCTCGAAAACAATTACTCCTATCAATTTTTAACTTTCTATCAAAATTAAAGCTGATAAAATTTCCTACAAATTAGTTATTTGCATTTTTCTTGTAGGACCAACCCATAAGCGAGTTATAGAGTTGGATATAAATAATCTTTAACAAAAATTTGCTTTAAAATAAAATGTTTGAAAAACCGATATTAAACTAAATTAATTGTGTCTAACACTTTAGTAGAGGAAAAAGGAGAAGACATAAAAGTCACCAAAGTCTTTAGAGTTGTTTTTAGTACTAAATTTGCTTATATGCAAGCGCTTAATTAAGGTAACAGTTTTTTGGTTTCTTGCTTATATCTCGAAAACAGTTACTCCTATCAATTTTTATCTTTTTACTAAAATTTTTACTAAAATTAAAGTGACAGTAAATGCTGCATTTTCGTCTTCGTCTCAAACATTGAAAACTGTATTACATTTAAGACTTTAGTGACTTTTATGTCTCCTCCTTTTTCCTCTACTAAAGTGTTAGACACGATTAATTTTGTTTAATTTCAGTTTTTCAAACATTTTATTTTAAAGCAAATTTTTGTTAAATATTAAAAACTATAAAATGGCTTAGATTGCCTAAAAACACAGATCACACATGATCTTTCGCATAGAAATGAGAAAACGCTCATGTAACACACAAAATAAGCTCTATTTTTCCTTATTAAAAGTATTATTATTATTATTACTTTTGTTTCTAATACTATTATTATTATTATTATTATATTTATATTATTATTATTATTAACTTTTGTATAGTAAAAACACAGATCACAGATGATCTCTTGCATAGAAATGAGAAAACGCTCATATAACACAAAATAAGCTTCATTTTTGCTTAGAAAACTAAGCTTACTTTTATTACTATTATTATTATTTTTATTATTAATATTATTATTATTATTATTATTATTATTATTTTTATTATTATTAATATTATTATTATTATTATTATTGTTATTATTATTGTTAATATTATTATTATTATTATTATTAAGAACCGATTATAACTTTTGTATAGTAAATGTTTTTATACCAGTTTTAAAATGAGTTATTAATTTTAGACAATTTCTTGCCTAAAAACACAGATCACAGATGATTTCTTGCATAGAAATGAGAAAACATTCATATAACACACAAAATAAGCTTCATTTTTGCTTAGAAAACTAAGCTTACTTTTTTTATTATTATTATTATTATTATTATTACTATTATTTTTATTATTATTATTACTATTATTTTTATTATTATTATTACTAATATTATTATTATTATTATTATTATTATTATTATTATTATTATTAATATTATTATTATTAAAAACCGATTTTAACTTTTGTATAGTAAATGTTTTTATACCAGTTTTAAAATGAGTTATTAATTTTAGACAACTTCTTGCCTAAAAACACAGATCACAGATGATCTCCTGCATAGAAATGAGAAAACGCTCAGATAACACAAAATAAGCTTCAATTTTGCTTAGAAAAACTAAGCTTTAATTTAGAAAGAAATTCATTATTATAAGTATTATTATCATTATTATTATTATTATTATTAACTTTTGTATAGTAAATGTTTTTATACCAGTTTTAAAATGAGTGATTTATTTTAGACAATTTCTTGCCTAAAAACTATAAAATTGCTTAGATTGCCTAAAAACACAGATCACACATGATCTTTTGCATAGAAATGAGAAAACGCTCATGTAACACACAAAATAAGCTTCATTTTTCCTTATTAAAAGTATTATTATTATTATTACTATTATTATTATTATTATTATTATTATTATTATTATTATTATTAACTTTTGTGTAGTAAATGTTTTTATACCAGTTTTAAAATGAGTTAATAATTTTAGACAATTTCTTGCCTAAAAACACAGATAACAGATGATTTCTTGCATAGAAACGAGAAAACGCTCATATAACACACAAAATAAGCTTTATTTTTGCTTATAAAACTAAGCTTACTTTTATTACTATTATTAATTTTATTATTATTATTATTATTATTATTATTATTATTATTGTTATTATTATTATTATTATTATTAAAAAATTATATTAAACAGACAGAATACGTCGTATTCTGACACAAAAAAACGAATTACGTTATAGACTTGACGAGAACGGCGTATCTCGGACTCTTATAGGACTCTTATAGGGTCAAAAAGTATCAGTTTGGATTAAAACAAATTATTTTTGTTGACTCTCAGTCTGAATTGTTCATCAGTTCAAACAAAAACGATTTGTTTTAGACGATCTTTTGCTTTGAACAAGAAAACTTACATCGAACAGACTAAAAACGTATTAATCTGGCATAAAAGAGCAATTTATGTATCACTTTGGATAAAGGCAGCTAATCCTATTCGTTTCATTGCTTAAAATAGACAAAATTGTTTATAAATCTAACAAAAACGCTGTATTCTAGCACAAAATACTAATTACATTATAGTTTCGACGAGAATAGCTTATTTGGAATGATTCTATGCTTCCAAACGAGTAAATTTTTATTAAACATGCCAAACATCATGTTTTGTCCTATAAAGACATTTTATATTGCAGTTTGTATTAAAACAAAATATTTTCGTTGATTCTTTGTTAGAAGCAGCAAACCTAGCATTAAAGAATCTGAAAACTTTGTATTCGGACACAAACCACCGAATTTTGTATCAGTTTAGACAAAAACGGTTGATTTTCGACAATATTTTGCTTTGAACAAGAAAACTTATGTCAAACTGATTAAAAACGTCTTATTTTAGCACAAAACAAAAGATCTGCGTTATAGTCTTAACGAGAGCTGTTAATTTCAAACGGTTCTATGCTTTGAAACGAGTAAACTTTCTCTGAACAGAGGAAAAACATCTTATTTCGCCTTTTAAAAACGATTCATGCCACAGTTAGGATAAAAACCAATTATTTTCGTTAATTCATTGTTACAAACAAGAAACCTTACATCAAAGAAACTGAAAACCCCTTATTCAGGCACAGAAATTCGAATTACGTTTCAGTCTGGACAAAAACTACTTACTTTAGACGATCCTTTGTTTTGAATACAAAAACTTACATTAAAAAGATTAAAAACGTCTTATTCTGGCTGAAAACTGCAAATTATATATTACTCTAGATAAAAGCAATTTATCCTGATTACTCCTTTACTTAGAATAGAGTAAACTTGTATAAAACTTAATGAAAACTTTAAATTTCGTCTCAAAGAAATAATTTACGTTATAGTTTCGACCAGCGCTGTTTATTTCAAACGATTTTATGATTCGAAACTAATGAACTTTTATGGGGCAGATGCAAAACCACATATTACCATATAAAGCGTTGTTTTAAAGCAAATTATCACCTTTTGCAACAAGAAATTTCACGTCAAAGAAACTGAAAACTTCGTATCCATGCACAAATATCGAATTACGTATCAGTTTAGGCAAATACAGCTTATTTTAAACGATTCCTTGCTATAAACAAGAAAAATTTTATCAAACATATTGAAAACGTCTTATTCTCGAAAATAAGAGCAAATTATGTATCAGTTTTAACAAAAGCGGATTACACTGTTTGATTCTATGCTTAGAGTAGAGTAAACTACTATAAAACGTAATGAAAACTCTATATTCAAGCTCAAAAAACAAATTACGTTATAGTTTTGACAAAAAAAATTATTTCGGACGATTACATACTTCGAAGTAAGCAAACTTTACTTGAACAAGTGCAAAAGCTAATACTTTGCTTTAAAATAACGATTTATGTGGTAATATGGTATTTTGCATCTGTCCTATAAAAGTTTACTCGTTTCTGTGCCTGAATAAGGGGTTTTCAGTTACTTTGATGTAAGGTTTCTTGTTTGTAACAATGAATTAACGAAAATAATTGGTTTTTATCCTAACTGTGGCATGAATCGTTTGTAAAAGGCGAAATAAGATGTTTTTCCTCTGTTCAGTGAAAGTTTACTCGTTTCAAAGCATAGAACGGTTTGAAATTAAGAGCTCTCGTTAAGACTATAACGCAAATCTTTTGTTTTGTGCTAAAATAAGACGTTTTTAGTCAGTTTGATATAAGTTTTATTGTTCAAAGCAAAATATTGTTGAAAATCAACCGTTTTTGTCTAAACTGATACAAAATTCGGTGGTTTGTGTCCGAATACAAAGTTTTCAGATTCTTTAATGTTAGGTTTGCTGCTTCTAACAAAGAATCAACGAAAATATTTTGTTTTAATACAAACTGCAATACAAAATGTCTTTATAGGACAAAACATCATGTTTGGCATCTGTTTAATAAAAATTTACTCGTTTGGAAGCATAGAATCATTCCAAATAAGCTATTCTCGTCGAAACTATAATGTAATTAGTATTTTGTGCTAGAATACAGCGTTTTTGTTAGATTTATTAACAATTTTGTCTATTTTAAGCAATGAAACGAATAGCATTAGCTGCCTTTATCCAAAGTGATACATAAATTGCTCTTTTATGCCAGATTAATACGTTTTTAGTCTGTTCGATGTAAGTTTTCTTGTTCAAAGCAAAAGATCGTCTAAAATAAGCCGTTTTTGTTTGAACTGATGAACAATTCAGACTGAGAGACAACAAAAATAATTTGTTTTAATCCAAACAGATACTTTTTGACCCTATAAGAGTCCTATAAGAGTCCGAGATACGCCGCTCTCGTCAAGTCTATAACGTAATTCGTTTTTTTGTGTCAGAATACGACGTTTTCTGTCTGTTTAATATAATTTTTTAATAATATTAATAATAATAATAATAATAATAATAATAATAATAACAATAATAATAATAATAATAATAATAATAATAATAATAATAATAATAATAATAATAATAATAATACTAATAATAATAATAATAATAATAATAATAAAAATAATAATAGTAATAAAAGTAAGCTTAGTTTTCTAAGCAAAAATGAAGCTTATTTTGTGTGTTATATGAGCGTTTTCTAATTTCTATGCAAGAAATCATCTGTGATCTGCTTTTAGGCAAGAAATTGTCTAAAATTAATAACTCATTTTAAAACTGGTATAAAAACATTTACTATACAAAAGTTAATAATAATAATAATAATAATAATAATAATAATAATAGTAATAATAATAATAAAAATAATAGTAATAATAATAATAATAATAATAAAAATAATAATAATAATAGTAGTAATAAAAGTAAGCTTAGTTTTCTAAGCAAAAATGAAGCTTATTTTGTGTTATATGAGCGTTTTCTCATTTCAATGCAAGAGATCATCTGTGATCTGTGTTTTTAGGCAAGAAATTGTCTAAAATTAATAACTCATTTTAAAACTGGTATAAAAACATTTACTATACAAAAGTTAATAATAATAATAATAATAATAATAATAATATTAACAATAATAATAATAATAATAATAATAATAATATAATAATAATAATAATAATAGTTATATTAATAAAAGTAATAATACTAATAATAATAATAATAATAATACTTTTAATAAGGAAAAATGGAGCTTATTTTGTGTTACATGAGCGTTTTCTCATTTCTATGCAAAAGATCATGTGTGATCTGTGTTTTTAGGCAATCTAAGCCATTTTATAGTTTTTAATATTTAACAAAAATTTGCTTTAAAATAAAATGTTTGAAAAACTGAAATTGAACTAAATTAATTGTGTCTAACACTTTAGTAGAGGAAAAAGGAGGAGACATAAAAGTCACTAAAGTCTTAGAGTTGTCTTTAGTCGTCATATTAATAACAATAACATTAATAATAACAATACTAGTAGTACTAAATTTGCTTATATGCAAGCGCTTAATTAAGATAACAGTTTTTTTGTTTTTTGCTTATATCTCGAAAACAGTTACTCCTATCAATTTTTACCATTTCACCAAAATTAAAGGTGAAAAAATTTCCTACAAAATAGTTATTTGCATTTTTCATGTAGAATTAACCATAAGCGAGATATAAGTTTGAAAATAATTAATAATTAAAAATAAGTTTTAACAGAAAATGTCTTGTGATTTAAAATACACTTAATTTATTGGGTCCAATACTTAATTAGAGGAAAAAAGGAGGTGACAGTAAATGCTGCATTTTCGTCTTCGTCTCAAACATTGAAAACTGAATTACATTTTTGTTCAGTAACTGTCGTCGAAGACGAAAATGCAGCATTTACAAACGACTCTAAAAACTTCAGTGACTTATGTCTTCTCCTTTTTCCACTACTAAAGTGTTAGACACAATTAATTTAGTTTAATTTCAGTTTTTCAAACATTTTATTTTAAAGCAAATTTTTGTTAAATATTATTTATATCCAACTCTATAACTCGCTTATGGTTGGTCCTACAAGAAAAATGCAAATAACTATTTTGTAGGAAATTTTATCAGCTTTAATTTTGAATAAAAGATAAAAATTGATAGAAGTAACTGTTTTCGAGATATAAGCAAAAAACCAAAGTGAAAACTGTAAGTTACTGAACAAAAATGTGATTTAGTTTTCAATGTTTAAGACGAAGACGAAAATGCAGCATTTACTGTCACCTCCTTTTTCTTCTAATTAAGTATTGGATCCAATAAATTAAGTGTATTTTAAATCACAAAACATTTTCTGTTAAAGCACATTTTTTTTTAATTATTAATTATTTTCAAACTTATATCTCGTTTATGGTTAGTTCTACATGAAAAATGCAAATAACTATTTTGTAGGAAATTTTATCAGCTTTAATTTTGGTGAAAAGGTAAAAATTGATAGGAGTAACTGTTTTCGAGATATAAGCAAAAAACAAAAAAACTGTTACCTTAATTAAGCGCTTGCATATAAACAAATTTAGTACTACTAGTATTGTTATTATTAATGTTATTGTTATTAACGTGACAACTAAAGACAACTCTAAGACTTTATTGACTTTTATGTCTCCTCCTTTTTCCTCTACTAAAGTGTTAGACACAATTAATTTAGTTTAATTTCAGTTTTTCAAACATTTTATTTTAAAGCAAATTTTTGTTAAATATTTATATCTAACTCTATAACTCGCTTACGGTTGGTCCCACAAAAGAAATGCATTTAACTATTTTGTAGAAAATTTTATCAGCATTAATTTTGAAAGGAAGATAAAAATTGATAAGAGTAAATGTTTTCAAGATATAAGCAAAAAACCAAAGTGAAAACTTTTACAGTTACTGAACAAAAATGTAATTCAGTTTTCAATGTTTGAGACGAAGACGAAAATGCAGCATTTACAAACGACTCTAAAAACTTCAGTGACCTTTCTGTCACCTACTTTTTCTTCTACTAAAGTATTGGACCCAATAAATTAAGTGAATTTTAAATCACAAGACATTTTCCGTTAAAGCACATTTTTTTTTAATTATTAATTATTTTCAAACTTATATCTCGCTTATGGTTAGTCTGAAACTGACTCTGAAGACTTTGGTGACTTTTATGTCTTTTTCTTTTTCCTCCACTAAAGTGTTAGACCCAATTAATTTAGTTTAATTTCGGTTTTTCAAACATTTTATTTTAAAGCAAATTTTTGTTAAAGATTATTTATATCTAACTGTATAACTCGCTTATTGTTGGTCCTACAAAAGAAATGCAATTAACTATTTTGTAGGAAATTTTATCAGCTTAAATTTTGAAAGAAAGATAAAAATTGATAGGAGCAACTGTTTTCGAGATATAAGCAAAAAACCAAAGTGAAAACTGTTACAGTTACTGAACAAAAATGTAATTCAGTTCTCAATGTTTGAGACGAAGACGAAAATGCAGCATTTAAAATCGACTCTGAAGACTTCAGTGACTTATATGTCACCTCTTTTTTCTTCTAATAAAGTATTGGACCCAATAAATTAAGTGTATTTTAAATCACAAGACATTTTCTGTTAAAGCACTTTTTTTTAAATATTAATTATTTTCAAACTTATATCTCGCTTATGTTTAGTCCTACATGAAAAATGCAAATAACTATTTTGTAGGAAATTTTATCAGCTTTAATTTGGTAAAAAGATAAAAATTGATAGGAGTAACTGTTTTCGAAATATCAGCAAGAAACCAAAAAACTGTTACCTTAATTAAGCGCTTGCATTAAGAAGTCTTCAGAGTCGTTTTTAAATGCTGCATTTTCGTCTTCGTCTCAAACATTGAAAACTGAATTACATTTTTGTTCAGGAACAGTTACAGTTTTCTTATTGGTTTTTTGCTTATATCTCGAAAACAGTTACTCCTATCAAATTATTTTATTTTTTTTCCAAAATTAAAGCTGATAAAATTTCCAACAAAATAGTTATTTACATTTTTTTTGTAGGACCAACCATAAGCGAGTTATAGAGTTGGATATAAATAATCTTTAACAAAAATTTGCTTTAAAATAAAATGTTTGAAAAACCGAAATTAAACTAAATTAATTGGGTCTAACACTTTAGTAGAGGAAAAAGGAGGCGACGTAAAAGTCACCAAAGTCTTCAGAGTCGTTTTTAATCGTCATATTAATAACAATAACATTAATAATAATAATACTAATAGTACTAAATTTTCTTATATGCAAACGCTTAATTAAGGTAACAGTTTTTTGGTTTCTTGCTTATATCTCGAAAACAGTTACTCCTATCAATTTTTACCTTTTTACTAAAATTAAAGCTGATAAAATTTCCTACAAAATAGTTATTTGCATTTTTTATGTAGGACTAACCATAAGCGAGATATAAGTTTGAAAATAATTAATATTTAAAAAAAAAGTGCTTTAACAGAAAATGTCTTGTGATTTAAAATACACTTAATTTATTGGGTCTAATACTTTATTAGAAGAAAAAGGAGGTGACATAAAAGTCACTGAAGTCTTCAGAGTCGATTTTAAATGCTGCATTTTCGTCTTTGTCTCAAACATTGAAAACTGAATTACATTTTTGTTCAGTAACAGTTACAGTTTTCTTATTGGTTTTTTGCTTATATCTTGAAAACAGTTACTCCTATCAAATTTTATCTTTCTTCCAAAATTAAAGCTGATAAAATTTCCAACAAAATAGTTATTTACATTTTTCTTGTAGGACCAAGTATAAACGAGTTATAGAGTTGGATATAAATAATATTTAACAAAAATTTGCTTTAAAATAAAATGCTTGAAAAACCGGAATTAAACTAAATTAATTGTGTCTTCCACTTTAGTAGAGGAAAAAGGAGAAGACATAAAAGTCATTAAATGTTTCAGAGTCGTCTTTAGTCGTCATATTAATAACAATAACATTAATAATAATAATACTAATAGTACTAAATTTGCTTATATGCAAACGCTTAATTAAGGTAACATTTTTTTGGTTTCTTGCTTATATCTCGAAAACAGTTACTCCTATCAATTTTTATCTTTTTTTCGAAATTAAAGCTGATAAAATTTCCCACAAAATAGTTATTTGCATTTTTTTGTAGGACAAACCATAAGCGAGTTATAGAGTTGAATATAAATATTCTTTAACAAAAATTTGTTTTAACATAAAATGATTGAAAAACCGATATTACACTAAATTAATTGGGTCTAACACTTTAGTAGAGGAAAAAGGAGATGACATAAAAGTCACCAAAATCTTCAGAGTTGTTTTTAGTACTAAATTTGCTTATATGCAAGCGCTTAATTAAGGTAACAATTTTTTGGTTTCTTGCTTATATCTCGAAAACAGTTACTCCTATCAATTTTTATCTTTTTACTAAAATTAAAGCTGATAAAATTTCCTACAAAATAGTTATTTGCATTTTTCATGTAGGACTAACCATAAGCGAGATATAAGTTTGAAAATAATTAATATTTAAAAAAAAGTGCTTTAACAGAAAATGTTTAGTGATTTAAAATACACTTAATTTATTAGGTCCAGTACTTTATTAGAAGAAAAAGGAGGTAACATATAAGTCACTGAAGTCTTCAGAGTCGATTTTAAATGCTGCATTTTCGTCTTCGTCTCAAACATTGGAAACTGAATTACATTTTTGTTCAGTAACAGTTACAGTTTTCATATTGGTTTTTTGCTTATATCTCGAAAACAGTTACTCTTATCAATTTTTATCTTTCTTTTAAAATTAAAGCTGATAAAATTTCCTACAAAATAGTTATTTGCATTTTTTTGTAGGACCAACCATAAGCGAGTTATAGAGTTGGATATAAATAATCTTTAACAAAAATTTGCTTTAAAATAAAATGTTTGAAAAACCGATATTAAACTAAATTAATTTGGTCTAACACATTAGTAGAGGAAAAAGGAGAAGACATAAAAGTCACCAAAGTCTTCAGAGTTGTTTTTAGTACAAAAATTGCTTATAAGCAAACGCTTAATTAAGGTAACAGTTTTTTGGTTTCTTGCTTATATCTCGAAAATAGTTACTCCTATCAATTTTTATCGTTTTACTAAAATTAAAGCTGATAAAATTTCCTACAAAATAATATCTTGCATTTTTTATGTAGGACTAACCATAAGCGAGATATAAGTTTGAAAATAATTAATATTTAAAAAAAAGTGCTTTAACAGAAAATGTCTTGTGATTTAAAATACACTTAATTTAATGAGTCCAATACTTTATTAGAAGAAAAAGGAGGTGACATAAAAGTCACTGAAGTTTTCAGAGTCGACTTTAAATGCTGCATTTTCGTCTTCATCTCAAACATTGAAAACTGAATTACATTTTTGTTCAGTAACAGTTACAGTTTTCTTAGTTGGTTTCTTGCTTATATCTCGAAAACAGTTACTCCTATCAATTTTTATCTTTCTTTCAAGATTAAAGCTGATAAAATTTCTTACAAAATAGTTATTTGCATTTTTCTTGTAGGACCAACCATAAGCGAGTTATAGAGTTGGATATAAATAATATTTAACAAAAACTTGCTTTAAAATAAAATGTTTGAAAAACTAAAATTTAACTAAATTAATTGTGTCTAACACTTTAGTAGAGGAAAAAGGAGAAGACATAAAAGTCACTAATGGTTTCAGAGTCGTCTTTAGTCGTCATATTAATAACAATACCATTAATAATAATAATACTAATAGTACTAAATTTGCTTATATGCAAGCGCTTAATTAAGGTAACAGTTTCTTGCTTATATCTCGAAAACAGTTACTTCTATCAATTTTTATCTTTTTACTAAAATTAAAGCTGATAAAATTTCCTACAAAATAGTTATTTGCATTTGTCATGTAGGACTAACCATAAGCGAGATATAAGTTTGAAAATAATTAATATTTAAAAAAAAGTGCTTTAACAGAAAATGTTTTGTGATTTAAAATACACTTAATTTATTAGGTCCAATACTTTATTAGAAGAAAAAGAAGGTGACATATAAGTCACTGAAGTCTTCAGAGTCGATTTTAAATGCTACATTTTCGTCTTCGTCTCAAACATTGGAAACTGAATTACATTTTTGTTCAGTAACAGTTACAGTTTTCATATTGGTTTTTTGCTTATATCTCGAAAACAGTTACTCTTATCAATTTTTATCTTTCTTTTAAAATTAAAGCTGATAAAATTTCCTACAAAATAGTTATTTGCATTTTTTTGTAGGACCAACCATAAGCGAGTTATAGAGATGGATATAAATAATATCTAACAAAAATTTGCTTTAAAATAAAATGTTTGAAAAACTGAAATTAAACTAAATTAATTGTGTCTAACACTTTAGTGGAGGAAAAAGGAGAAGACATAAAAGTCACCAAAGTCTTCAGAGTCGTTTTTAGTCGTCATGTTAATAACAATAACATCAATAAAATAATACTAATAGTACTAAATTTGTTTATATGCAAGCGCTTAATTAAGGTAACAGTTTTTTGGTTTCTTGCTTATATCTCGAAAACAGTTACTCGTATCAATTTTTATCTTTTTTTCAAAATTAAAGCTGATAAAATTTCCCACAAAATAGTTAATTGCATTTTTTTTGTAGGACCAACTATAAGCGAGTTATAGAGTTGAATATAAATAATCTTTAACAAAAATTTGTTTTAAAATAAAATGTTAGAAAAACCGATATTAAACTAAATTAATTGGGTCTAACACTTTAGTAGAGGAAAAAGGAGAAGACATAAAAGTCACCAAAGTCTTCAGAGTTGTTTTTAGTACTAAATTTGCTTATATGCAAGCGCTTAATTAAGGTAACATTTTTTTGGTTTCTTGCTTATATCTCGAAAACAGTTACTTCTGTCAATTTTTATCTTTTTACTAAAATTAAAGCTGATAAAATTTCCTACAAAATAGTTATTTGCATTTTTCATGTAGGACTAACCATAAGCGAAATATAAGTTTGAAAATAATTAATATTTTAAAAAAGTGCTTTAACAGAAAATGCCTTGTGGTTTAAAATACACTTAATTTATTGGGTCCAATACTTTATTAGAAGAAAAAGGAGGTGACATAAAAGTCGCTGAAGTCTTCAGAGTCGTTTTAAAATGCGGCATTTTCGTCTTCGTCTCAAACATTGAAAACTAAATTCCATTTGTGTTCAGTAACTGTAACAATTTTCACTTTGGTTTTTTGCTTATATCTCGAAAACAGTTACTTTTATCAATTTTTATTTTTCATTCAAAATTAAAGCTGATAAAATTTCCTACAAAAGAGTTATTTGCATTTCTCTTGTAAGACCAACCATAAGCGAGTTATTGAGTTGGATATAAATAATCTTTAACAAAAATTTGCTTTAATAGTAATAAAAGTAATAATAATAATAATACTTTTAATAAGGAAAAATAAAGTTTATTTTGTGTGTTACCTGAGCGTTTTCTCATTTCTATGCAAAAGATCATGTGTGATCTGTGTTTTTAGGCAATCTAAGCCATTTTATAGTTTTTAGGCAAGAAATTGGCTAAAATTAATCACTCATTTTAAAACTGGTATAAAAACAATACTATACAAAAGTTATAATCGGTTTTTAATAATAATAATTATAATAATAATAATAATAATTATAGACGAAGACGAAAATGCAGCATTTAAAAACGACTCTGAAGACTTCAGTTACTTTTATGTCATCTTCTTTTTCTTCTAATAAAGTATTGGACCCAATAAATTAAAAAATATTTATTTGCATTTTTCATGTAGGACTAACCATAAGCGAGATATAAGTTTGAAAACAATTACTATTGTTATTATTGTTATTATTATTATTAACATTATTATTGTTATTATTATTATTACTATTATTATTATTATTATTATTATTATTATTATTATTATTATTAATATTATTATTATTAAAAACCGATTATAACTTTTGTATAGTAAATGTTTTTATACCAGTTTTAAAATGAGTTATTAATTTTAGACAATTTCTTGCCTAAAAACACAGATCACAGATGATCTCTGGAATAGAAATGAGAAAACGCTCATATAACACAAAATAAGCTTTATTTTTGCTTAGAAAACTAAGCTTACTTTTATTACTACTATTATTATTATTTTTAATATTATTTTTATTATTATTATTATTATTACTATTATTTTTATTATTATTATTACTATTATTATTATTATTATTATTATTAATATTATTATTATTAAAAACCGATTATAACTTTTGTATAGTAAATGTTTTTATACCAGTTTTAAAATGAGTTATTAATTTTATTCAATTTCTTGCCTAAAAACACATCACAGATGATCTCTTGCATAGAAATGAGAAAACGCTCATATAACACACAAAATAAGCTTCATTTTTGCTTAGAAAACTAAGCTTACTTTTATTACTATTATTATTATTTTTATTATTATAATTATTATTATTATTATTACGCTCATGTAACACACAAAATAAGCTTCATTTTTCCTTATTAAAAGTATTATTATTTTTATTACTTTTGTTACTATTACCATTATTATTATTATTATTATTATTATTATTAATATTAACTTTTGTATAGTAAATGTTTTTATACCAGTTTTAAAATGGGTTATTAATTTTAGACAATTTCTTGCCTAAAAACACATCACAGATGATTTCTTGCATAGTAATGAGAAAACGCTCATATAACACCAAAATAAGCTTCATTTTTGCTTAGAAAATTAAGCTTACTTTTATTACTATTATTATTTCTATTATTATTATTATTATTATTATTATTATTATTATTACTATTATTATTATTATTATTATTATTATTATTATTATTATTATTATTATTATTATTATTATTATTATTATTATTATTATTATTATTATTATTATTATTATTATTATTAAAAACTTATATTAAACACATAGAAAACGTCGTATTCTGACACAAAAAAACGAATTACGTTATAGACTTGACGAGAACGGCGTATCTCGGACTCTTATAGGGTCAAAAAGTATCAGTTTGGATTAAAACAAATTATTTTTGTTGACTCTCAGTCTGAATTGTTCATCAGTTCAAACAAAACCGGCTTATTTTAGACGATCTTTTGCTTTGAACAAGAAAACTTACATCGAACAGACTAAAAACGTATTAATCTGGCATTAAAGAGCAATTTATGTATCACTTTGGATAAAGGCAGCTAATCCTATTCGTTTCATTGCTTAAAATAGACAAAATTGTTGATAAATCTAACAAAAACCCTGTATTCTAGCACCAAATACTAATTACATTATAGTTTCGACGAGAATAGCTTATTTGGAATGGTTCTATGCTTCCAAACGAGTAAATTTTTATTAAACAGATGCCAAACATCATGTTTTGTCCTATAAAGACATTTTATATTGCAGTTTGTATTAAAACAAAATATTTTCGTTGATTCTTTGTTAGAAGCAGCAAACCTAACATTAAAGAATCTGAAAACTTGGTATTCGGACACAAACCACCGAATTTTGTATCAGTTTAGACAAAAACGGTTGATTTTCGACAATATTTTGCTTTGAACAAGAAAACTTATATCAAACTGACTAAAAACGTCTTATTTTAGCACAAAACAAAAGATTTGCTTTATAGTCTTAACGAGAGCTGTTAATTTCAAACGGTTCTATGCTTTGAAACGAGTAAACTTTCACTGAACAGAGGAAAAACATCTTATTTCGCCTTTTAAAAACGATTCATGCCACAGTTTGGATAAAAACCAATTATTTTCGTTAATTCATTGTTACAAACAAGAAACCTTACATCAAAGAAACTGAAAACCCCTTATTCAGGCACAGAAATTCGAATTACGTTTCAGTCTGGACAAAAACTGCTTACTTTAGACGATCCTTTGTTTTGAATACAAAAACTTACATTAAAAAGATTAAAAACGTCTTATTCTGGCTGAAAACTGCAAATTACTGCATATTGAAAACGTCTTATTCTCGAAAATAAGAGCAAATTATGTATCAGTTTTAACAAAAGCGGATTACACTGTTTGATTCTATGCTTAGAGTAGAGTAAACTACTATAAAACGTAATGAAAACTCTATATTCAGGCTCAAAAAAACAAATTACGTTATAGTTTTGACAAAAAAAAATTATTTCGGACGATTACATACTTCGAAGTAAGCAAACTTTAATTAACAAGTGCAAAAGCTAATACTTTGCTTTAAAATAACGATTTATGTGGTAATATGGTATTTTGCATCTGTCCTATAAAAGTTTACTCGTTTCGCTCAATTGAATCATTCGAAATAAATTATTTTGAGACAACTAAAATAATTTGTTTTTGTTTAAACTGTAACATGTCGTTTTAATAAAACGAACTAAGACGTTTGGCATCTGTTTAGTGAAAGTTTTCTCGTTTGGGGGCATAAAATCGTTTGAAATTAACAGTTCTGGTCAAAACTATAACGTAGATTATTTCTTTGAGACGAAATTTAAAGTTTTCATTAAGTTTTATACAAGTTTGCTCCATTCTAAGCAAAGGAGTAATCAGGATAAACTGCTTTTATTCAAAGTAATACATAATTTGCAGTTTTCAGCCAGAATAAGACGTTTTAATCTTTTTAATGTAAGTTTTTGTATTCAGAACAAAGGATCGTCTAAAGTAAGCAGTTTTTGTCCAGACTGAAACGTAATTCGAATTTCTGTGCCTGAATTAGGGGTTTTCAGTTACTTTGATGTAAGGTTTCTTGTTTGTAACAATGAATTAACGAAAATAATTGGTTTTCATCCTAACTGTGGCATGAATCGTTTTTAAAAGGCGAAATAAGATGTTTTTCCTCTGTTCAGTGAAAGTTTACTCGTTTCAAAGCATAGAACTGTTTGAAATTAACAGCTCTCGTTAAGACTATAACGCAGATCTTTTGTTTTGTGCTAAAATAAGACGTTTTTAGTCAGTTTGATATAAGTTTTCTTGTTCAAAGCAAAATATTGTCGAAAATCAACCGTTTTTGTCTAAACTGATACAAAATTCGGTAGTTTGTGTCCGAATACAAAGTTTTCAGATTCTTTAATGTTAGGTTTGCTGCTTCTAACAAAGAATCAACGAAAATATTTTGTTTTAATACAAACTGCAATATAAAATGTCTTTATAGGACAAAACATGATGTTTGGCATCTGTTTAATAAAAATTTACTCGTTTGGAAGCATAGAATCATTCCAAATAAGCTATTCTCGTCGAAACTATAATGTAATTAGTATTTTGTGCTAGAATACAGCGTTTTTGTTAGATTTATTAACAATTTTGTCTATTTTAAGCAATGAAACGAATAGGATTAGCTGCCTTTATCCAAAGTGATACATAAATTGCTCTTTTATGCCAGATTAATACGTTTTTAGTCTGTTCGATATAAGTTTTCTTGTTCAAAGCAAAAGATCGTCTAAAATAAGCCGTTTTTGTTTGAACTGATGAACAATTCAGACTAAGAGTCAACAAAAATAATTTGTTTTAATCCAAACTGATACTTTTTGACCCTATAAGAGTCCTATAAGAGACCGAGATACGCCGTTCTCGTCAAATCTATAACGTAATTTGTATTTTTGTGTCAGAATACGACGTTTTCTGCCTGTTTAATATAATTTTTTAATAATAATAATAATAATAATGACAATAATAATAATAATAATAATAATAATAATAATAATAATAATAATAATAATAATAATAATAATAATAATAATAATAATAATAATAATAATAATAGTAATAGTAACAAAAGTAATAATAATATTAATACTTTTATTAAGGAAAAATGAAGCTTATTTTGTGTGTTACATGAGCGTTATCTCATTTCTATGCAAAAGATCATGTGTGATCTGTGTTTTTAGGCAATCTAAGCCATTTTATAGTTTTTAGGCAAAAAATTGTCTAAAGTAAATCACTCATTTTAAAACTGGTATAAAAACATTTACTATACAAAAGTTATAATCGGTTTTTAATAATAATAATAAATATATAAACAATAATAATAATAATAATAATAATAATCGTAATAATAACAACAATAATAATAATAATAATAATAATAATAGTAGTAAATAATAATAATAATAATACTTATAATAATGAATTTCTTTCTAAATTAAAGCTTAGTTTTTCTAAGCAAAAATGATGCTTATTTTGTGTTATCTGAGCGTTTTCTCATTTCTATGCAAGAGATCATCTGTAATCTGTGTTTTTAGGCAAGAAATTGTCTAAAATTAATAACTCATTTTAAAATGGTATAAAAACATTTACTATACAAAAGTTATAATCGGTTTTAATAATAATAATATTAATAATAATAATAATAATAATAATAATAATAGTAATAATAATAATAAAAATAATAGTAATAATAATAATAATAATAAAAATAATAATAATAGTAGTAATAAAAGTAAGCTTAGTTTTCTAAGCAAAAATGAAGCTTATTTTGTGTTATATGAGCGTTTTCTCATTTCTATGCAAGAGATCATCTGTGATCTGTGTTTTTAGGCAAGAAATTGTCTAAAATTAATAACTCATTTTAAAAGTGGTATAAAAACATTTACTATACAAAAGTTATAATCGGTTTTTAATAATAATAATATTAATAATAATAATAATAATAATAATAATAATAATAATAATAATAGTAATAATAATAATAAAAATAATAATAATAGTAGTAATAAAAGTAAGCTTAGTTTTCTAAGCAAAAATGAAGCTTATTTTGTGTTATATGAGCGTTTTCTCATTTCTATGCAAGAGATCATCTGTGATCTGTGTTTTTAGGCAAGAAATTGTCTAAAATTAATAACTCATTTTAAAACTGGTATAAAAACATTTACTATACAAAAGTTATATTCGGTTTATAATAATAATAATATTAATAATAATAATAATAATAATAATAATAATAATAATAATAATAATAATAATAATAATAATAATAATAATAATAATAAAAATAATAATAATAGTAGTAATAAAAGTAAGCTTAGTTTTCTAAGCAAAAATGAAGGTTATTTTGTGTTATATGAGCGTTTTCTCATTTCTATGCAAGAGATCATCTGTGATCTGTGTTGTTAGGCAAGAAATTGTCTAAAATTAATAACTCATTTTAAAACTGGTATAAAAACATTTACTATACAAAAGTTATAATCGGTTTTTAATAATAATAATATTAATAATAATAATAATAATAATAATAATAATAATAATAATAATAATAATAATAGTAATAATAATAATAAAAATAATAGTAATAATAATAATAGTAATATTAATAGTAGTAATAAAAGTAAGCTTAGTTTTCTAAGCAAAAATGAAGCTTATTTTGTGTTAGATGAGCGTTTTCTCATTTCAATGCAAAAGATCATGTGTGATCTGTGTTTTTAGGAAATCTAAGCCATTTTATAGTTTTTAAAATTTAACAAAAATTTGCTTTAAAATAAGATGTTTGAAAAACTGAAATTAAACTAAATTAATTGTGTCTAACACTTTAGTAAAGGAAAAAGGAGGAGACATAAAAGTCACTAAAGTCTTAGAGTTGTCTTTAGTCGTCATATTAATAACAATAACATTTATAATAACAATTCGAGTAGTACTAAATTTGCTTATATGCAAGCGCTTAATTAAGGTAACAGTTTTTTGTTTTTTGCTTATATCTCGAAAACAGTTACTTCTATCAATTTTTAACTTTTCACCAAAATTAAAGGTGATAAAATTTCCTACAAAATAGTTATTTGCATTTTTCATGTAGAACTAACCATAAGCGAGATATAAGTTTGAAAATAATTAATAATTAAAAAAAAATGTGTTTTAACAGAAAATGTCTTGTGATTTAAAATACACTTAATTTATTGGGTCCAATACTTAATTAGAAGAAAAAGGAGGTGACAGTAAATGCTGCATTTTCGTCTTCGTCTCGAACATTGAAAACTGAATTACAGTTTTGTTCAGTAACAGTTACAGTTTTCTTATTGATTTTTTGCTTATATCTCGAAAACAGTTACTCCTATCAAATTTTATCTTTCTTCCTAAATTAAAGCTGATAAAATTTCCAACAAAATAGTTATTTACATTTTTCTTGTAGGACCAAGCATAAACGAGTTATAGAGTTGGATATAAATAATATTTAACAAAAATTTGCTTTAAAATAAAATGCTTGAAAAACCGGAATTAAACTAAATTAATTGTGTCTAACACTTTAGTAGAGGAAAAAGGAGAAGACATAAAAGTCACTAAATGTTTCAGAGTCGTCTTTAGTTGTCATATTAATAACAATAACATTAATAATAATAATACTAATAGTACTAAATTTGCTTATATGCAAAGGCTTAATTAAGGTAACAGTTTTTTGGTTTCTTGCTTATATCTCGAAAACAGTTACTCCTATCAATTTTTATCTCTTTTTCAAAATTAAAGCTGATAAAATTTCCTACAAAATAGTTATTTGCATTTTTTTGTAGGACCAACCATAAGCGAGTTATAGAGTTGGATATAAATAATCTTTAACAAAAATTTGCTTTAAAATAAAATGTTTGAAAAACCGATATTAAACCAAATTAATTGGGTCTAACACTTTAGTAGAGGAAAAAGAAGAAAACATAAAAGTCACCAAAGTCTTCAGAGTTGTTTTTAGTACTAAATTTGCTTATATGCAAGCGCTTAATTTAGGTAACAGTTTTTTGGTTTCTTGCTTATATCTCGAAAACAGTTACTCCTATTAATTTTTATCTTTTTACTAAAATTAAAGCTGATAAAATTTCCTACAAAATATTAATTTGCATTTTTCATGTAGGACTAAACATAAGCGAGATGTAAGTTTGAAAATAATTAATATTTAAAAAAAAAAGTGTTTTAACAGAAAATGTCTTGTGATTTAAAATACACTTAATTTAATGGGTCCAATACTTTATTAGAAGAAAAAGGAGGTGACATAAAAGTCACTGAAGTCTTCAGAGTCGATTTTAAATGCTGCATTTTCGTCTACGTCTCAAACATTGAAAACTGAATTACATTTTTGTTCAGTAACAGTTACAGTTTTCTTATTGGTTTTTTGCTTATATCTCGAAAACAGTTACTCCTATCAATTTTTATCTTTTTTTCAAAATTCAAGCTGATAAAATTTCCTACAAAATAGTTATTTGCATTTTTCTTGTAGGACCAACCATAAGCGCGTTATAGAGTTGGATATAAATAATCTTTAACAAAAATTTGCTTTAAAATAAAATGTTTGAAAAACCGAAATTAAACTAAATTAATTAAGACTAACACTTTAGTAGAGAAAAAAGGATAAGACATAAAAGTCACCAAAGTCTTGAGAGTCGTTTTTAGTCGTCATATTAATAACAATAACATTAATAATAATAATACTAATATTACTAAATTTGCTTATATGCAAACGCTTAATTAAGGTAACAGTTTCTTGCTTATATTTCGAAAACAGTTACTCCTATCAATTTTTATCTTTTTACTAAAATTAAAGCTGATAAAATTTCCTACAAAATAGTTATTTGCATTTTTCTTGTAGGACCAAGCATAAACGAGTTATAGAGTTGGATATAAATAATATTTAACAAAAATTTGCTTTAAAATAAAATGTTTGAAATAATGAAATTAAACTAAATTAATTGTGTCTAACACTTTAGTAGAGGAAAAAGGAGAAGACATAAAAGTCACTAAAGGTTTCAGAGTCGTCTTTAATCGTCATACTAATAACAATAACATTAATAATAATAATACTAATAGTACTAAATTTGCTTATATGCAAGCGCTTAATTAAGGTAACAGTTTCTTGCTTATATTTCGAAAACAGTTACTCCTATCAATTTTTATCTTTTTACTAAAATTAAAGCTGATAAAATTTCCTACAAAATAGTTATTTGCATTTTTTATGTAGGACTAACCATAAGCGAGATATAAGTTTGAAAATAATTAATATTTAAAAAAAAAGTGCTTTAACAGAAAATGTCTTGTGATTTAAAATACACTTAATTTAATGGGTCCAATACTTTATTAGAAGAAAAAGGAGGTGACCTAAAAGTCACTGAAGTCTTCAGAGTCGATTTTAAATGCTGCATTTTTGTCTTTGTCTCAAACATTGAAAACTGAATTACATTTTTGCTCAGTAACAGTTACAGTTTTCTTATTGGTTTTTTGCTTATATTTCGAAAACAGTTACTCCTATCAATTTTTATTTTTTTACTAAAATTAAAGCTGATAAAATTTCCTACAAAATAGTTATTTGCATTTTTCTTGTAGGACCAAGCATAAACGAGTTATAGAGTTGGATATAAATAATATTTAACAAAAATTTGCTTTAAAATAAAATGCTTGAAAAACCGGAATTAAACTAAATTAATTGTGTCTAACACTTTAGTAGAGGAAAAAGGAGAAGACATAAAAGTCACTAAATGCTTCAGAGTCGTCTTTAGTCGTCATATTAATAACAATAACATTAATAATAATAATACTAATAGTACTAAATTTGCTTAAATGCAAACGCTTAATTAAGGTGACAGTTTTTTGGTTTCTTGCTTATATCTCGAAAACAGTTACTCCTATCAATTTTTATCTTTTTACTAAAATTAAAGCTGATAAAATTTCCTACAAAATAGTTTTTTACATTTTTCATGTAGGACTAACCATAAGCGAGATATAAGTTTGAAAATAATCAATATTTAAAAAAAAAGTGCTTTAACAAAAAATGTCTTGTGATTTAAAATACACTTAATTTATTGGGTCCAATACTTTATTAGAAAAAAAAAGAGGTGACTTAAAAGTCACTGAAGTCTTCAGAGTGGTTTTTAAATGCTGCATTTTCGTCTACGTCTCAAACATTGAAAACTGAATTACATTTTTGTTCAGTAACTGTTACAGTTTTCAATTTGGTTTTTTGCTTATATCTCGAAAACAGTTACTCCTATCAATTTTTATCTTTTTTTTCAATATTCAAGCTGATAAAATTTCCTACAAAATAGTTATTTGCATTTTTCTTGTAGGACGAACCATAAGCGCGTTATAGAGTTGGATATAAATAATCTTTAACAAAAATTTGCTTTAAAATAAAATGTTTGAAAAACCGAAACTAAACTAAATTAATTAAGACTAACACTTTAGTAGAGGAAAAAGGAGAAGACATAAAAGTCACCAAAGTCTTGAGAGTCGTTTTTAGTCGTCATATTAATAACAATAACATTAATAATAATAATACTAATATTACTAAATTTGCTTATATGCAAGCGCTTAATTGAGGTAACAGTTTCTTGCTTATATTTCGAAAACAGTTACTCCTATCAATTTTTATCTTTTTACTAAAATTAAAGCTGAAAAAATTTCCTACAAAATAGTTATTTGCATTTTTTATGTAGGACTAACCATAAGCGAGATATAAGTTTGAAAATAATTAATATTTAGAAAAAAAGTGCTTTAACAGAAAATGTCTTGTGATTTAAAATACACTTAATTTATTGGGTCCAATACTTTATTAGAAGAAAAAGGAGGTGACATAAAAGTCACTGAAGTCTTCAGAGTCGTTTTTAAATGATGCATTTTCGTCTTCGTCTCAAACATTGAAAACTGAATTACATTTTTGTTTAGTAACTGTAACAGTTTTCACTTTGGTTTTTTGCTTATATCTCGAAAACAATTACTCCTATCAACTTTTATCTTTCTTTCAAAATTAAAGCTGATAAAATTTCCTACAAAATAGTTATGTGCATTTCTTTTGTAAGACCAACCATAAGAGAGTTATAGAGTTGGATATAAATAATCTTTAACAAAAATTTGCTTTAAAATAAAATGTTTGAAAAACCTAAATTAAACTAAATTAATTGAGTCTAACACTTTAGTATAGGAAAAAGGAGAAAACATAAAAGTCACCAAAGTCTTCAGAGTCGTTTTTGGTCGTCATACTAATAACAATAACATTAATAATAATATTACTAATAGTACTAAATTTGCTTATATGCAAGCGTTTTATTAAGGTAACAGTTTTTTGGTTTCTTGCTTATATCTCGAAAACAGTTACTCCTATCAATTTTTATCTTTTTACTAAAATTAAAGCTGATAAAATTTCCTACAAAATAGTTATTTGCATTTTTCTTGTAGGACCAAGTATAAGCGAGTTATAAAGATGGATATAAATAATATTTAACAAAAATTTGCTTTAAAATAAAATGTTTGAAATACTGAAATTAAACTAAATTAATTGTGTCTAACACTTTAGTAGAGGAAAAAGGAGGAGACATAAAAGTCACTAAAGGTTTCAGAGTCGTCTTTAATCGTCATACTAATAACAACAACATTAATAATAATAATACTAATAGTACTAAATTTGCTTGTATGCAAACGCTTAATTAAGGTGACAGTTTTTTGGTTTCTTGCTTATATCTCGAAAACAGTTACTCCTATCAATTTTTATCTTTTTACTAAAATTAAAGCTGATAAAATTTCCTACAAAATAGTTTTTGCATTTTTCATGTAGGACTAACCATAAGCGAGATATAAGTTTGAAAATAATCAATATTTAAAAAAAAGTGCTTTAACAAAAAATGTCTTGTGATTTAAAATACACTTAATTTATTGGGTCCAATACTTTATTAGAAGAAAAAGGAGGTGACTTAAAAGTCACTGAAGTCTTCAGAGTCGTTTTTAAATGCTGCATTTTCGTCTACGTCTCAAACATTGAAAACTGAATTACATTTTTGTTCAGTAACAGTTACAGTTTTCTTATTGTTTTTTGCTTATATCTCGAAAACAGTTACTCCTATCAATTTTTATCTTTTTTTCAAAATTCAAGCTGATAAAATTTCCTACAAAATAGTTATTTGCATTTTTCTTGTAGGACCAACCATAAGCGAGTTATAGAGTTAGATATAAATAATCTTTAACAAAAATTTGCTTTAAAATAAAATGTTTGAAAAACCGAAATTAAACTAAATTAATTAAGACTAACACTTTAGTGGAGGAAAAAGGAGAAGACATAAAAGTCACCAAAGTCTTGAGAGTCGTTTTTAGTCGTCATATTAATAACAATAACATTAATAATAATAATACTAATATTACTAAATTTGCTTATATGCAAGCGCTTAATTAAGGTAACAGTTTCTTGCTTATATCTCGAAAACAGTTCCTTCTATCAATTTTTATTTTTTTACTAAAATTAAAGCTGATAAAATTTCCTACAAAATAGTTATTTGCATTTTTCTTGTAGGACCAAGTATAAGCGAGTTATAAAGATGGATATAAATAATATTTAACAAAAATTTGCTTTAAAATAAAATGTTTGAAAAACCTAAATTAAACTAAATTAATTGAGTCTAACACTTTAGTATAGGAAAAAGGAGAAAACATAAAAGTCACCAAAGTCTTCAGAGTCGTTTTTGGTCGTCATATTAATAACAATAACATTAATAATAATAATACTAATAGTACTAAATTTGCTTATATGCAAGCGCTTTATTAAGGTAACAGTTTTTTGGTTTCTTGCTTATATCTCGAAAACAGTTACTCCTATCAATTTTTATCTTTTTACTAAAATTAAAGCTGATAAAATTTCCTACAAAATAGTTATTAGCATTTTTCTTGTAGGACCAAGTATAAGCGAGTTATAAAGATGGATATAAATAATATTTAACAAAAATTTGCTTTAAAATAAAATGTTTGAAATACTGAAATTAAACTAAATTAATTGTGTCTAACACTTTAGTAGAGGAAAAAGGAGAAGACATAAAAGTCACTAAAGGTTTCAGAGTCGTCTTTAATCGTCATACTAATAACAATAACATTAATAATAATAAAACTAATAGTACTAAATTTGCTTGTATGCAAACGCTTAATTAAGGTGACAGTTTTTTGGTTTCTTGCTTATATCTCGAAAACAGTTACTCCTATCAATTTTTATCTTTTTACTAAAATTAAAGCTGATAAAAATTTTCCTACAAAATAGTTTTTTGCATTTTTCATGTAGGACTAACCATAAGCGAGATATAAGTTTGAAAATAATCAATATTTAAAAACAAAGTGCTTTAACAAAAAATGTCTTGTGATTTAAAATACACTTAATTTATTGGGTCCAATACTTTATTAGAAGAAAAAGAAGGTGACTTAAAAGTCACTGAAGTCTTCAGAGTCGTTTTTAAATGATGCATTTTCGTCTACGTCTCAAACATTGAAAACTGAATTACATTTTTGTTCAGTAACTGTTACAGTTTTCAATTTGGTTTTTTGCTTATATCTCGAAAACAGTTACTCCTATCAATTTTTATCTTTTTACTAAAATTAAAGCTGATAAAATTTCCTACAAAATAGTTATTTCCATTTTTCTTGTAGGATCAAGTATAAGCGAGTTATAAAGATGGATATAAATAATATAAAATTTGCTTAAAAATAAAAATTTGCTTTAAAATAAAATGTTTGAAATACTGAAATTGAACTAAATTAATTGTGTCTAACACTTAAGTAAAGGAAAAAGGAGGAGACATAAAAGTCACTAAAGGTTTCAGAGTCGTCTTTAATCGTCATACTAATAACAATAACATTAATAATAATAATACTAATAGTAGTAAATTTGCTTGTATGCAAACGCTTAATTAAGGTGACAGTTTTTTGGTTTCTTGCTTATATCTCGAAAACAGTTACTCCTATCAATTTTTATCTTTTTACTAAAATTAAAGCTGATAAAATTTCCTACAAAATAGTTTATTGCATTTTTCATGTAGGACTAACCATAAGCGAGATATAAGTTTGAAAATAATCAAAATTAAAAAAAAAAGTGCTTTAACAAAAAATGTCTTGTGATTTAAAATACACTTAATTTATTGGGTCCAATACTTTATTAGAAGAAAAAGGAGGTGACTTAAAAGTCACTGAAGTCTTCAGAGTCGTTTTTAAATGCTGCATTTTCGTCTACGTCTCAAACATTGAAAACTGAATTACATTTTTGTTCAGTAACAGTTACAGTTTTCTTATTGGTTTTTTGCTTATATCTCGAAAACTGTTACTCCTACCAATTTTTATCTTTTTTTCAAAATTCAAGCTGATAAAATTTCCTACAAAATAGTTATTTGCATTTTTCTTGTAGGACCAACCATAAGCGAGTTATAGAGTTGGATATAAATAATCTTTAACAAAAATTTGCTTTAAAATAAAATGTTTGAAAAACCGAAATTAAACTAAATTAATTAAGACTAACACTTTAGTAGAGGAAAAAGGAGAAGACATAAAAGTCACCAAAGTCTTGAGAGTCGTTTTTAGTCGTCATATTAATAACAATAACATTAATAATAACAATACTAATATTACTAAATTTGCTTATATGCAAGCGCTTAATTAAGGTAACAGTTTCTTGCTTATATCTCGAAAACAGTTCCTTCTATCAATTTTTATTTTTTTACTAAAATTAAAGCTGATAAAATTTCCTACAAAATAGTTATTTGCATTTTTCTTGTAGGACCAAGTATAAGCGAGTTATAAAGATGGATATAAATAATATTTAACAAAAATTTGCTTTAAAATAAAATGTTTGAAAAACCTAAATTAAACTAAATTAATTGAGTCTAACACTTTAGTATAGGAAAAAGGAGAAAACATAAAAGTCACCAAAGTCTTCAGAGTCGTTTTTGGTTGTCATATAAATAACAATAACATTAATAATAATAATACTAATAGTACTAAATTTGCTTATATGCAAGCGCTTTATTAAGGTAACAGTTTTTTGGTTTCTTGCTTATATCTCGAAAACAGTTACTCCTATCAATTTTTATCTTTTTACTAAAATTAAAGCTGATAAAATTTCTTACAAAATAGTTATTTGCATTTTTCTTGTAGGACCAAGTATAAGCGAGTTATAAAGATGGATATAAATAATATTTAACAAAAATTTGCTTTAAAATAAAATGTTTGAAATACTGAAATTAAACTAAATTAATTGTGTCTAACACTTTAGTGGAGGAAAAAGGAGGACACATAAAAGTTACTAAAGGTTTCAGAGACGTCTTTAATCGTCATACTAATAACAATAACATTAATAATAATAATACTAATAGTACTAAATTTGCTTGTATGCAAACGCTTAATTAAGGTGACAGTTTTTTGGTTTCTTGCTTATATCTCGAAAACAGTTACTCCTATCAATTTTTATCTTTTTACTAAAATTAAAGCTGATAAAATTTTCTACAAAATAGTTTTTTGCATTTTTCATGTAGGACTAACCATAAGCGAGATATAAGTTTGAAAATAATCAATATTTAAAAAAAAAGTGCTTTAACAAAAAATGTCTTGTGATTTAAAATACACTTAATTTATTGGGTCCAATACTTTATTAGAAGAAAAAGAAGGTGACTTAAAAGTCACTGAAGTCTTCAGAGTCGTTTTTAAATGCTGCATTTTCGTCTACGTCTCAAACATTGAAAACTGTATTTCATTTTTGTTCAGTAACAGTTACAGTTTTCTTATTGGTTTTTTGCTTATATCTCGAAAACAGTTACTCCTATCAATTTTTATCTTTTTTTCAAAATTCAAGCTGATAAAATTTCCTACAAAATAGTTATTTGCATTTTTCTTGTAGGACCAACCATAAGCGAGTTATAGAGTTGGATATAAATAATCTTTAACAAAAATTTGCTTTAAAATAAAATGTTTGAAAAACCGAAATTAAACTAAATTAATTAAGACTAACACTTTAGTGGAGGAAAAAGGAGAAGACATAAAAGTCACCAAAGTCTTCAGAGTCGTTTTTGGTCGTCATATTAATAACAATAACATTAATAATAATAATACAAATAGTACTAAATTTGCTTATATGCAAACGCTTAATTAAGGTAACAGTTTTTTGGTTTCTTGCTTATATCTCGAAAACAGTTACTTCTATCAATTTTTATCTTTTAACTAAAATTAAAGCTGATAAAATTTCCTACAAAATAGTTATTTGCATTTTTCATGTAGGACTAACCATAAGCGAGATATAAGTTTGAAAGTAATTAATATTTAAAAAAAAAGTGCTTTAACAGAAAATGTCTTGTGATTTAAAATACACTTAATTTTATGGGTCCAATACTTTATTAGAAAAAAAAGGAGGTGACATAAAAGTCACCAAAGTCTTGAGAGTCGTTTTTAGTCGTCATATTAATAACAATAACATTAATAATAATAATACTAATAGTACTAAATTTGCTTATATGCAAGCGCTTAATTAAGGTAACAGTTTCTTGCTTATATCTCGAAAACAGTTACTCCTATCAATTTTTATTTTTTTACTAAAATTAAAGCTGATAAAATTTCCTACAAAATAGTTATTTGCATTTTTTATGTAAGACTAACCATAAGCGAGATATAAGTTTGAAAATAATTAATATTTAAAAAAAAAGTGCTTTAACAGAAAATGTCTTGTGATTTAAAACACACTTAATTTTATGGGTCCAATACTTTATTAGAAAAAAAAGGAGGTGACATAAAAGTCACCAAAGTCTTGAGAGTCGTTTTTAGTCGTCATATTAATAACAATAACATTAATAATAATAATACTAATAGTACTAAATTTGCTTATATGCAAGCGCTTAATTAAGGTAACAGTTTCTTGCTTATATCTCGAAAACAGTTACTCCTATCAATTTTTATTTTTTTACTAAAATTAAAGCTGATAAAATTTCCTACAAAATAGTTATTTGCATTTTTCATGTAGGGCTAACCATAAGCGAGATATAAGTTTGAAAATAATTAATATTTAAAAAAAAAGTGCTTTAACAGAAAATGTCTTGTAATTTAAAATACACTTAATTTATTGGGTCCAATACTTTATTAGAAGGAAAAGGAGGTGACATATAAGTCACTAAAGTCTTCAGAGTCGATTTTAAATGCTGCATTTTCGTCTTCGTCTCAAACATTGAAAACTGAGTTACATTTTTGTTCAGTAACAGTTTCAGTTTTCTTATTGGTTTTTTGCTTATATCTCGAAAACAGTTACTTCTATCAATTTTTATCTTTCATTCAAAATTAAAGCTGATAAAATTTCCTACAAAATAGTTATGTGCATTTCTTTTGTAAGACCAACCATAAGCGAGTTATAGAGTTGGATATAAATAATCTTTAACAAAAATTTGCTTTAAAATAAAATGTTTGAAAAACCTAAATTAAACTAAATTAATTGAGTCTAACACTTTAGTATAGGAAAAAGGAGAAAACATAAAAGTCACCAAAGTTTTCAGAGTCGTTTTTGGTCGTCATATTAATAACAATAACATTAATAATAATAATACTAATAGTACTAAATTTGCTTATATGCAAGCGCTTTATTAAGGTAACAGTTTTTTGGTTTCTTGCTTATATCTCGAAAACAGTTACTCCTATCAATTTTTATCTTTTTACTAAATTTAAAGCTGATAAAATTTCCTACAAAATAGTTATTTGCATTTTTCTTGTAGGACCAAGTATAAGCGAGTTATAAAGATGAATATAAATAATATTTAACAAAAATTTGCTTTAAAATAAAATGTTTGAAATACTGAAATTGAACTAAATTAATTGTGTCTAACACTTAAGTAGAGGAAAAAGGAGGAGACATAAAAGTCACTAAAGGTTTCAGAGTCGTCTTTAATCGTCATACTAATAACAATAACATTAATAATAATAATACTAATAGTAGTAAATTTGCTTGTATGCAAACGCTTAATTAAGGTGACAGTTTTTTGGTTTCTTGCTTATATCTCGAAAACAGTTACTCCTATCAATTTTTATCTTTTTACTAAAATTAAAGCTGATAAAATTTCCTACAAAATAGTTTTTTGCATTTTTCATGTAGGACTAACCATAAGCGAGATATAAGTTTGAAAATAATCAATATTTAAAAAAAAAGTGCTTTAACAAAAAATGTCTTGTGATTTAAAATACACTTAATTTATTGGGTCCAATACTTTATTAGAAGAAAAAGGAGGTGACTTAAAAGTCACTGAAGTCTTCAGAGTCGTTTTTAAATGCTGCATTTTCGTCTACGTCTCAAACATTGAAAACTGAATTACATTTTTGTTCAGTAACAGTTACAGTTTTCTTATTGGTTTTTTGCTTATATCTCGAAAACAGTTACTCCTATCAATTTTTATCTTTTTTTCAAAATTCAAGCTGATAAAATTTCCTACAAAATAGTTATTTGCATTTTTCTTGTAGGACCAACCATAAGCGAGTTATTGAGTTGGATATAAATAATCTTTAACAAAAATTTGCTTTAAAATAAAATGTTTGAAAAACCGAAATTAAACTAAATTAATTAAGACTAACACTTTAGTGGAGGAAAAAGGAGAAGACATAAAAGTCACCAAAGTCTTGAAAGTCGTTTTTAGTCGTCATATTAATAACAATAACATTAATAATAATAATACTAATAGTACTAAATTTGCTTATATGCAGGCGCTTAATTAAGGTAACAGTTTTTTGCTTATATCTCGAAAACAGTTACTCCTATCAATTTTTATTTTTTTACTAAAATTAAAGCTGATAAAATTTCCTACAAAATAGTTATTTGCATTTTTTATGTAAGACTAACCATAAGCGAGATATAAGTTTGAAAATAATTAATATTTAAAAAAAAAGTGCTTTAACAGAAAATGTTTTGTGATTTAAAATACACTTCATTTATAGGGTCCAATACTTTATTAGAAGAAAAAGGAGGTGACATATAAGTCACTAAAGTCTTCAGAGTCGATTTTAAATGCTGCATTTTCGTCTTCGTCTTAAACATTGAAAACTGAGTTACATTTTTGTTCAGTAACAGTTTCAGTTTTCTTATTGGTTTTTTGCTTATATCTCGAAAACAGTTACTTCTATCAATTTTTATCTTTCATTCAAAATTAAAGCTGATAAAATTTCCTACAAAATAGTTATGTGTATTTCTTTTGTAAGACCAACCATAAGCGAGTTATAGAGTTGGATATAAATAATCTTTAACAAAAATTTGCTTTAAAATAAAATGTTTGAAAAACCTAAATTAAACTAAATTAATTGAGTCTAACACTTTAGTATAGGAAAAAGGAGAAAACATAAAAGTCACCAAAGTCTTCAGAGTCGTTTTTGGTCGTCATATTAATAACAATAACATTAATAATAATAATACTAATAGTACTAAATTTGCTTATATGCAAGCGCTTTATTAAGGTAACAGTTTTTTGGTTTCTTGCTTATATCTCGAAAACAGTTACTCCTATCAATTTTTATCTTTTTACTAAAATTAAAGCTGATAAAATTTCCTACAAAATAGTTATTTGCATTTTTCTTGTAGGACAAAGTATAAGCGAGTTATAAAGATGGATATAAATAATATTTAACAATAATTTGCTTTAAAATAAAATGTTTGAAATACTGAAATTGAACTAAATTAATTGTGTCTAACACTTAAGTAGAGGAAAAAGGAGGAGACATAAAAGTCACTAAAGGTTTCAGAGTCGTCTTTAATCGTCATACTAATAACAATAACATTAATAATAATAATACTAATAGTAGTAAATTTGCTTGTATGCAAACGCTTAATTAAGGTGACAGTTTTTTGGTTTCTTGCTTATATCTCGAAAACAGATACTTCTATCAATTTTTATCTTTTTACTAAAATTAAAGCTGATAAAATTTCCTACAAAATAGTTTTTTCCATTTTTCATGTAGGACTAACCATAAGCGAGATATAAGTTTGAAAATAATCAATATTTAAAAAAAAAGTGCTTTAACAAAAAATGTCTTGTGATTTAAAATACACTTAATTTATTGGGTCCAATACTTTATTAGAAGAAAAAGGAGGTGACTTAAAAGTCACTGAAGTCTTCAGAGTCGTTTTTAAATGCTGCATTTTCGTCTACGTCTCAAACATTGAAAACTGAATTACATTTTTGTTCAGTAACAGTTACAGTTTTCTTATTGGTTTTTTGCTTATATCTCGAAAACAGTTATTCCTATCAATTTTTATCTTTTTTTCAAAATTCAAGCTGATAAAATTTCCTACAAAATAGTTATTTGCATTTTTCTTGTAGGACCAACCATAAGCGAGTTATAGAGTTGGATATAAATAATCTTTAACAAAAATTTGTTTTAAAATAAAATGTTTGAAAAACCGAAATTAAACTAAATTAATTAAGACTAACACTTTAGTGGAGGAAAAAGGAGAAGACATAAAAGTCACCAAAGTCTTGAGAGTCGTTTTTAGTCGTCATATTAATAACAATAACATTAATAATAATAATACTAATATTACTAAATTTGCTTATATGCAAGCGCTTAATTAAGGTAACAGTTTCTTGCTTATATCTCGAAAACAGTTCCTTCTATCAATTTTTATCTTTTTACTAAAATTAAAGCTGATAAAATTTCCTACAAAATAGTTATTTGCATTTTTCTTGTAGGACCAAGTATAAGCGAGTTATAAAGATGGATATAAATAATATTTAACAAAAATTTGCTTTAAAATAAAATGTTTGAAATACTGAAATTAAACTAAATTAATTGTGTCTAACACTTTAGTAGAGGAAAAAGGAGGACACATAAAAGTCACTAAAGGTTTCAGAGACGTCTTTAATCGTCATACTAATAACAATAACATTAATAATATTAATACTAATAGTACTAAATTTGCTTGAATGCCAACGCTTAATTAAGGTGACAGTTTTTTGGTTTCTTGCTTATATCTCGAAAACAGTTACTCCTATCAATTTTTATCTTTTTACTAAAATTAAAGCTGATAAAATTTCCTACAAAATAGTTTTTTGCATTTTTCATGTAAGACTAACCATAAGCGAGATATAAGTTTGAAAATAATCAATATTTAAAAAAAAAGTGCTTTAACAAAAAATGTCTTGTGATTTAAAATACACTTAATTTATTGGGTCCAATACTTTATTAGAAGAAAAAGGAGGTGACTTAAAAGTCACTGAAGTCTTCAGAGTCGTTTTTAAATGCTGCATTTTCGTCTACGTCTCAAACATTGAAAACTGAATTACATTTTTGTTCAGTAACAGTTACAGTTTTCTTATTGGTTTTTTGCTTATATCTCGAAAACAGTTACTCCTATCAATTTTTATCTTTTTTTCAAAATTCAAGCTGATAAAATTTCCTACAAAATAGTTATTTGCATTTTTCTTGTAGGACCAACCATAAGCGAGTTATAGAGTTGGATATAAATAATCTTTAACAAAAATTTGCTTTAAAATAAAATGTTTGAAAAACCGAAATTAAACTAAATTAATTAAGACTAACACTTTAGTAGAGGAAAAAGGAAAAGACATAAAAGTCACCAAAGTCTTGAGAGTCGTTTTTAGTCGTCATATTAATAACAATAACATTAATAATAATAATACTAATATTACTAAATTTGCATATATGCAAGCGCTTAATTAAGGTAACAGTTTCTTGCTTATATCTCGAAAACAATTCCTTCTATCAATTTTTATTTTTTTACTAAAATTAAAGCTGATAAAATTTCCTACAAAATAGTTATTTGCATTTTTCATGTAGGGCTAACCATAAGCGAGATATAAGTTTGAAAATAATTAATATTTAAAAAAAAAGTGCTTTAACAGAAAATGTCTTGTAATTTAAAATACACTTAATTTATTGGGTCCAATACTTTATTAGAAGAAAAAGGAGGTGACATAAAAGTCACTGAAGTCTTCAGAGTCGTTTTTAAATGATGCATTTTCGTCATCGTCTCAAACATTGAAAACTGAATTACATTTTTGTTCAGTAACTGTAACAGTTTTCACTTTGGTTTTTTGCTTATATCTCGAAAACAATTACTCCTATCAATTTTTATCTTTCTTTCAAAATTAAAGCTGATAAAATTTCCTACAAAATAGTTATTTGCATTTCTTTTGTAAGACCAACCATAAGCGAGTTATAGAGTTGGATATAAATAATCTTTAACAAAAATTTGCTTTAAAATAAAATGTTTGAAAAACCTAAATTAAACTAAATTAATTGAGTCTTACACTTTAGTATAGGAAAAAGGAGAAGACATAAAAGTCACCAAAGTCTTCAGAGTCGTTTTTGGTCGTCATATTAATAACAATAACATTAATAATAATAATACAAATAGTACTAAATTTGCTTATATGCAAACGCTTAATTAAGGTAACATTTTTTTGGTTTCTTGCTTATATCTCGAAAACAGTTACTTCTATCAATTTTTATCTTTTAACTAAAATTAAAGCTGATAAAATTTCCTACAAAATAGTTATTTGCATTTTTCATGTAGGACTAACCATAAGCGAGATATAAGTTTGAAAATAATTAATATTTAAAAAAAAAGTGCTTTAACAGGAAATGTCTTGTGATTTAAAATACACTTAATTTTATGGGTCCAATACTTTATTAGAAGAAAAAGGAGGTGACATAAAAGTCACCAAAGTCTTGAGAGTCGTTTTTAGTCGTCATATTAATAACAATAACATTAATAATAATAATACTAATAGTACTAAATTTGTTTATATGCAAACGCTTAATTAAGGTAACATTTTTTTGGTTTCTTGCTTATATCTCGAAAACAGTTACTTCTATCAATTTTTATCTTTTAACTAAAATTAAAGCTGATAAAATTTCCTACAAAATAGTTATTTGCATTTTTCTTGTAGGACCAACCATAAGCGCGTTATAGAGTTGGATATAAATAATCTTTAACAAAAACTTGCTTTAAAATAAAATGTTTGAAAAACCGAAACTAAACTAAATTAATTAAGACTAACACTTTAGTAGAGGAAAAAGGAGAAGACATAAAAGTCACCAAAGTCTTGAGCGTCGTTTTTAGTCGTCATATTAATAACAATAACATTAATAATAATAGTACTAATATTACTAAATTTGCTTATATGCAAGCGCTTAATTAAGGTAACAGTTTCTTGCTTATATTTCGAAAACAGTTACTCCTATCAATTTTTATCTTTTTACTAAAATTAAAGCTGATAAAATTTCCTACAAAATAGTTATTTGCATTTTTTATGTAGGACTAACCATAAGCGAGATATAAGTTTGAAAATTATTAATATTTTAAAAAAAAGTGCTTTAACAGCAAATGCCTTGTGATTTAAAATACATTTAATTTATTGGGTCCAATACTTTATTAGAAGAAAAAGGAGGTGACATAAAAGTCACTGAAGTCTTCAGAGTCGTTTTTAAATGATGCATTTTCGTCTTTGTCTCAAACATTGAAAACTGAATTACATTTTTGTTTAGTAACTGTAACAGTTTTCACTTTGGTTTTTTGCTTATATCTCGAAAACAATTACTCCTATCAATTTTTATCTTTCTTTCAAAATTAAAGCTGATAAAATTTCCTACAAAATAGTTATGTGCATTTCTTTTGTAAGACTAACCATAAGCGAGTTATAGAGTTGGAACCGAAATTAAACTAAATTAATTAAGACTAACACTTTAGTAGAGGAAAAATGAGAAGACATAAAAGTCACCAAAGTCTTGAGAGTCGTTTTTAGTCGTCATATTAATAACAATAACATTAATAATAATAATACTAATATTACTAAATTTGCTTATATGCAAGCGCTTAATTAAGGTAACAGTTTCTTGCTTATATCTCGAAAACAGTTCCTTCTATCAATTTTTATTTTTTTACTAAAATTAAAGCTGATAAAATTTCCTACAAAATAGTTATTTGCATTTTTCTTGTAGGACCAAGTATAAGCGAGTTATAAAGATGGATATAAATAATATTTAACAAAAATTTGCTTTAAAATAAAATGTTTGAAAAACCTAAATTAAACTAAATTAATTGAGTCTAACACTTTAGTATAGGAAAAAGGAGAAAACATAAAAGTCACCAAAGTCTTCAGAGTCGTTTTTGGTTGTCATATTAATAACAATAACATTAATAATAATAATACTAATAGTACTAAATTTGCTTATATGCAAGCGCTTTATTAAGGTAACAGTTTTTTGGTTTCTTGCTTATATCTCGAAAACAGTTACTCCTATCAATTTTTTTCTTTTTACTAAAATTAAAGCTGATAAAATTTCCTACAAAATAGTTATTTGCATTTTTCTTGTAGGACCAAGTATAAGCGAGTTATAAAGATGGATATAAATAATATTTAACAAAAATTTGCTTTAAAATAAAATGTTTGAAAAACCTAAATTAAACTAAATTAATTGAGTCTAACACTTTAGTATAGGAAAAAGGAGAAAACATAAAAGTCACAAAAGTCTTCAGAGTCGTTTTTGGTCGTCATATTAATAACAATAACATTAATAATAATAATACTAATAGTACTAAGTTTGCTTATATGCAAGCGCTTTATTAAGGTAACAGTTTTTTGGTTTCTTGCTTATATCTCGAAAACAGTTACTCCTATCAATTTTTATCTTTTTACTAAAATTAAAGCTGATAAAATTTCCTACAAAATAGTTATTTGCATTTTTCATGTAGGGCTAACCATAAGCGAGATATAAGTTTGAAAATAATTAATATTTAAAAAAAAAGTGCTTTAACAGAAAATGTCTTGTATTTTAAAATACACTTAATTTATTGGGTCCAATACTTTATTAGAAGAAAAAGGAGGTGACATAAAAGTTACTGAAGTCTTCAGAGTCGTTTTTAAATGATGCATTTCCGTCTTCGTCTCAAACATTGAAAACTGAATTACATTTTTGTTCAGTAACTGTAACAGTTTTCACTTTGGTTTTTTGCTTATATCTCGAAAACAATTACTCCTATCAATTTTTATCTTTCTTTCAAAATTAAAGCTGATAAAATTTCATACAAAATAGTTATTTGCATTTCTTTTGTAAGACCAACCATAAGCGAGTTATAGAGTTGGATATAAATAATCTTTAACAAAAATTTGCTTTAAAATAAAATGTTTGAAAAACCTAAATTAAACTAAATTAATTAAGTCTAACACTTTAGTATAGGAAAAAGGAGAAGACATAAAAGTCACCAAAGTCTTCAGAGTCGTTTTTGGTCGTCATATTAATAACAATAACATTAATAATAATAATACAAATAGTACAAAATTTGCTTATATGCAAACGCTTAATTAAGGTAACAGTTTTTTGGATTCTTGCTTATATCTCGAAAACAGTTACTTCTATCAATTTTTATCTTTTAACTAAAATTAAAGCTGATAAAATTTCCTACAAAATAGTTATTTGCATTTTTCATGTAGGACTAACCATAAGCAAGATATAAGTTTGAAAGTAATTAATATTTAAAAAAAAAGTGCTTTAACAGGAAATGTCTTGTGATTTAAAATACACTTAATTTTATGGGTCCAATACTTTATTAGAAGAAAAAAGAGGTGACATAAAAGTCACCAAAGTCTTGAGAGTCGTTTTTAGTCGTCATATTAATAACAATAACATTAATAATAATAATACTAATAGTACTAAATTTGCTTATATGCAAGCGCTTAATTAAGGTAACAGTTTCTTGCTTATATCTCGAAAACAGTTACTCCTATCAATTTTTATTTTTTTACTAAAATTAAAGCTGATAAAATTTCCTACAAAATAGTTATTTGCATTTTTTATGTAAGACTAACCATAAGCGAGATATATGTTTGAAAATAATTAATATTTTAAAAAAAAGTGCTTTAACAGAAAATGTTTTGTGATTTAAAATACACTTAATTTATAAGGTCCAATACTTTATTAGAAGAAAAAGGAGGTGACATAAAAGTCACTGAAGTCTTCAGAGTCGATTTTAAATGCTGCATTTTCGTCTTCGTCTCAAACATTGAAAACTGAGTTACATTTTTGTTCAGTAACAGTTTCAGTTTTCTTATTGGTTTTTTGCTTATATCTCGAAAACAGTTACTTCTATCAATTTTTATCTTTCATTCAAAATTAAAGCTGATAAAATTTCCTACAAAATAGTTATGTGCATTTCTTTTGTAAGACCAACCATAAGCGAGTTATAGAGTTGGATATAAATAATCTTTAAAAAAAATTTGCTTTAAAATAAAATGTTTGAAAAACCTAAATTAAACTAAATTAATTGAGTCTAACACTTTAGTATAGGAAAAAGGAGAAAACATAAAAGTCACCAAAGTCTTCAGAGTCGTTTTTGGTCGTCATATTAATAACAATAACATTAATAATAATAATACTAATAGTACTAAATTTGCTTATATGCAAGCGCTTTATTAAGGTAACAGTTTTTTGGTTTCTTGCTTATATCTCGAAAACAGTTACTCCTATCAATTTTTATCTTTTTACTAAAATTAAAGCTGATAAAATTTCCTACAAAATAGTTATTTGCATTTTTCTTGTAGGACCAAGTATAAGCGAGTTATAAAGATGGATATAAATAATATTTAACAAAAATTTACTTTAAAATAAAATGTTTGAAATACTGAAATTGAACTAAATTAATTGTGTCTAACACTTAAGTAGAGGAAAAAGGAGGAGACATAAAAGTCACTAAAGGTTTCAGAGTCGTCTTTAATCGTCATAATAATAACAATAACATTAATAATAATAATACTAATAGTAGTAAATTTGCTTGTATGCAAACGCTTAATTAAGGTGACAGTTTTTTGGTTTCTTGCTTATATCTCGAAAACAGTTACTTCTATCAATTTTTATCTTTTTACTAAAATTAAAGCTGATAAAATTTCCTACAAAATAGTTTTTTGCATTTTTCATGTAGGACTAACCATAAGCGAGATATAAGTTTGAAAATAATCAATATTTAAAAAAAAAGTGCTTTAACAAAAAATGTCTTGTGATTTAAAATACACTTAATTTATTGGGTCCAATACTTTATTAGAAGAAAAAGGAGGTGACTTAAAAGTCACTGAAGTCTTCAGAGTCGTTTTTAAATGCTGCATTTTCGTCTACGTCTCAAACATTGAAAACTGAATTACATTTTTATTCAGTAACAGTTACAGTTTTATTATTGGTTTTTTGCTTATATCTCGAAAACAGTTACTCCTATCAATTTTTATCTTTTTTTCAAAATTCAAGCTGAGAAAATTTCCTACAAAATAGTTATTTGCATTTTTCTTGTAGGACCAACCATAAGCGAGTTATAGAGTTGGATATAAATAATCTTTAAAAAAATTTGCTTTAAAATAAAATGTTTGAAAAACCGAAATTAAACTAAATTAATTAAGACTAACACTTTAGTAGAGGAAAAAGGAGAAGACATAAAAGTCACCAAAGTCTTGAGAGTCGTTTTTAGTCGTCATATTAATAACAATAACATTAATAATAATAATACTAATAGTACTAAATTTGCTTATATGCAAGCGCTTAATTAAGGTAACAGTTTCTTGCTTATATCTCGAAAACAGTTACTCCTATCAATTTTTATTTTTTTACTAAAATTAAAGCTGATAAAATTTCCTACGAAATAGTTATTTGCATTTTTTATGTAAGACTAACCATAAGCGAGATATATGTTTGAAAATAATTAATATTTTAAAAAAAAGTGCTTTAACAGAAAATGTTTTGTGATTTAAAATACACTTAATTTATAAGGTCCAATACTTTATTAGAAGAAAAAGGAGGTGACATATAAGTCACTAAAGTCTTCAGAGTCGATTTTAAATGCTGCATTTACGTCTTCGTCTCAAACATTGAAAACTGAGTTACATTTTTGTTCAGTAACAGTTTCAGTTTTCTTATTGGTTTTTTGCTTATATCTCGAAAACAGTTACTTCTATCAATTTTTATCTTTCATTCAAAATTAAAGCTGATAAAATTTCCTACAAAATAGTTATGTGCATTTCTTTTGTAAGACCAACCATAAGCGAGTTATAGAGTTGGATATAAATAATCTTTAACAAAAATTTGCTTTAAAATAAAATGTTTGAAAAACCTAAATTAAACTAAATTAATTGAGTCTAACACTTTAGTATAGGAAAAAGGAGAAAACATAAAAGTCACCAAAGTCTTCAGAGTCGTTTTTGGTCGTCATATTAATAACAATAACATTAATAATAATAATACTAATAGTACTAAATTTGCTTATATGCAAGCGCTTTATTAAGGTAACAGTTTTTTGGTTTCTTGCTTATATCTCGAAAACAGTTACTCCTATCAATTTTTATCTTTTTACTAAAATTAAAGCTGATAAAATTTCCTACAAAATAGTTATTTGCATTTTTCTTGTAGGACCAAGTATAAGCGAGTTATAAAGATGGATATAAATAATATTTAACAAAAATTTGCTTTAAAATAAAATGTTTGAAATACTGAAATTGAACTAAATTAATTGTGTCTAACACTTAAGTAGAGGAAAAAGGAGGAGACATAAAAGTCACTAAAGGTTTCAGAGTCGTCTTTAATCGTCATACTAATAACAATAACATTAATAATAATAATACTAATAGTAGTAAATTTGCTTGTATGCAAACGCTTAATTAAGGTGACAGTTTTTTGGTTTCTTGCTTATATCTCGAAAACAGTTACTTCTATCAATTTTTATCTTTTTACTAAAATTAAAGCTGATAAAATTTCCTACAAAATAGTTTTTTGCATTTTTCATGTAGGACTAACCATAAGCGAGATATAAGTTTGAAAATAATCAATATTTAAAAAAAAAGTGCTTTAACAAAAAATGTCTTGTGATTTAAAATACACTTAATTTATTGGGTCCAATACTTTATTAGAAGAAAAAGGAGGTGACTTAAAAGTCACTGAAGTCTTCAGAGTCGTTTTTAAATGCTGCATTTTCGTCTACGTCTCAAACGTTGAAAACTGAATTACATTTTTGTTCAGTAACAGTTACAGTTTTCTTATTGGTTTTTTGTTTATATCTCGAAAACAGTTACTCCTATCAATTTTTATCTTTTTTTCAAAATTCAAGCTGAGAAAATTTCCTACAAAATAGTTATTTGCATTTTTCTTGTAGGACCAACCATAAGCGAGTTATAGAGTTGGATATAAATAATCTTTAAAAAAATTTGCTTTAAAATAAAATGTTTGAAAAACCGAAATTAAACTAAATTAATTAAGACTAACACTTTAGTAGAGGAAAAAGGAGAAGACATAAAAGTCACCAAAGTCTTGAGAGTCGTTTTTAGTCGTCATATTAATAACAATAACATTAATAATAATAATACTAATATTACTAAATTTGCTTATATGCAAGCGCTTAATTAAGGTAACAGTTTCTTGCTTATATCTCGAAAACAGTTCCTTCTATCAATTTTTATTTTTTTACTAAAATTAAAGCTGATAAAATTTCCTACAAAATAGTTATTTGCATTTTTCTTGTAGGACCAAGTATAAGCGAGTTATAAAGATGGATATAAATAATATTTAACAAAAATTTGCTTTAAAATAAAATGTTTGAAAAACCTAAATTAAACTAAATTAATTGAGTCTAACACTTTAGTATAGGAGAAAGGAGAAACCATAAGAGTCACCAAAGTCTTCAGAGTCGTTTTTGGTTGTCATATTAATAACAATAACATTAATAATAATAATACTAATAGTACTAAATTTGCTTATATGCAAGCGCTTTATTAAGGTAACAGTTTTTTGGTTTCTTGCTTATATCTCAAAAACAGTTACTCCTATCAATTTTTATCTTTTTACTAAAATTAAATCTGATAAAATTTCCTACAAAATAGTTATTTGCATTTTTCTTGTAGGACCAAGTATAAGCAAGTTATAAAGATGGATATAAATAATATTTAACAAAAATTTGCTTTAAAATAAAATGTTTGAAATACTGAAATTAAACTAAATTTATTGTGTCTAACACTTTAGTGGAGGAAAAAGGAGGACACATTAAAGTCACTAAAGGTTTCAGAGACGTCTTTAATCGTCATACTAATAACAATAACATTAATAATAATAATACTAATAGTATTAAATTTGCTTGTATGCAAACGCTTAATTAAGGTGACAGTTTTTTGGTATCTTGCTTATATCTCGAAAACAGTTACTCCTATCAATTTTTATCTTTATACTAAAATTAAAGCTGATAAAATTTCATACAAAATAGTTTTTTGCATTTTTCATGTAGGACTAACCATAAGCGAGATATAAGTTTGAAAGTAATTAATATTTAAAAAAAAAGTGCTTTAACAGAAAATGTCTTGTGATTTAAAATACACTTAATTTTATGGGTCCAATACTTTATTAGAAGAAAAAGGAGGTGACATAAAAGTCACCAAAGTCTTGAGAGTCGTTTTTAGTCGTCATATTAATAACAATAACATTAATAATAATAATACTAATAGTACTAAATTTGCTTATATGCAAGCGCTTAATTAAGGTAACAGTTTCTTGCTTATATCTCGAAAACAGTTACTCCTATCAATTTTTATTTTTTTACTAAAATTAAAGCTGATAAAATTTCCTACAAAATAGTTATTTGCATTTTTTATGTAAGACTAACCATAAGCGAGATATATGTTTGAAAATAATTAATATTTTAAAAAAAAAGTGCTTTAACAGAAAATGTTTTGTGATTTAAAATACACTTAATTTATAAGGTCCAATACTTTATTAGAAGAAAAAGGAGGTGACATATAAGTCACTAAAGTCTTCAGAGTCGATTTTAAATGCTGCATTTTCGTCTTCGTCTCAAACATTGAAAACTGAGTTACATTTTTGTTCAGTAACAGTTTCAGTTTTCTTATTGGTTTTTTGCTTATATCTCGAAAACAGTTACTTCTATCAATTTTTATCTTTCATTCAAAATTAAAGCTGATAAAATTTCCTACAAAATAGTTATGTGCATTTCTTTTGTAAGACCAACCATAAGCGAGTTATAGAGTTGGATATAAATAATCTTTAACAAAAATTTGCTTTAAAATAAAATGTTTGAAAAACCTAAATTAAACTAAATTAATTGAGTCTAACACTTTAGTATAGGAAAAAGGAGAAAACACAAAAGTCACCAAAGTCTTCAGAGTCGTTTTTGGTCGTCATATTAATCACAATAACATTAATAATAATAATACTAATAGTACTAAATTTGCTTATATGCAAGCGCTTTATTAAGGTAACAGTTTTTTGGTTTCTTGCTTATATCTCGAAAACAGTTACTCCTATCAATTTTTATCTTTTTACTAAAATTAAAGCTGATAAAATTTCCTACAAAATAGTTATTTGCATTTTTCATGTAAGACTAACCATAAGCGAGATATATGTTTGAAAATAATTAATATTTTAAAAAAAAGTGCTTTAACAGAAAATGTTTTGTGATTTAAAATACACTTAATTTATAAGGTCCAATACTTTATTAGAAGAAAAAGGAGGTGACATATAAGTCACTAAAGTCTTCAGAGTCGATTTTAAATGCTGCATTTTCGTCTTCGTCTCAAACATTGAAAACTGAGTTACATTTTTGTTCAGTAACAGTTTCAGTTTTCTTATTGGTTTTTTGCTTATATCTCGAAAACAGTTACTCCTATCAATTTTTATCTTTTTACTAAAATTAAAGCTGATAAAATTTCCTACAAAATATTTATTTGCATTTTTCTTGTAGGACCAAGTATAAGCGAGTTATAAAGGTGGATATTAATAATATTTAACAAAAATTTGCTTTAAAATAAAATGTTTGAAAAACCTAAATTAAACTAAATTAATTGAGTCTAACACTTTAGTATAGGAAAAAGGAGAAAACACAAAAGTCACCAAAGTCTTCAGAGTCGTTTTTGGTCGTCATATTAATCACAATAACATTAATAATAATAATACTAATAGTACTAAATTTGCTTATATGCAAGCGCTTTATTAAGGTAACAGTTTTTTGGTTTCTTGCTTATATCTCGAAAACAGTTACTCCTATCAATTTTTATCTTTTTACTAAAATTAAAGCTGATAAAATTTCCTACAAAATAGTTATTTGCATTTTTCATGTAGGGCTAACCATAAGCGAGATATAAGTTTGAAAATAATTAATATTTAAAAAAAAAGTGCTTTAACAGAAAATGTCTTGTGATTTAAAATACACTTAATTTATTGGGTCCAATACTTTATTAGAAGAAAAAGGAGGTGACATAAAAGTTACTGAAGTCTTCAAAGTCGTTTTTAAATGATGCATTTCCGTCTTCGTCTCAAACATTGAAAACTGAATTACATTTTTGTTCAGTAACTGTAACAGTTTTCACTTTGGTTTTTTGCTTATATCTCGAAAACAATTACTCCTATCAATTTTTATCTTTCTTTCAAAATTAAAGCTGATATAATTTTCTACAAAATAGTTATTTGCATTTCTTTTGTAAGACCAACCATAAGCGAGTTATAGAGTTGGATATAAATAATCTTTAACAAAAATTTGCTTTAAAATAAAATGTTTGAAAAACCTAAATTAAACTAAATTAACTGAATCTAACACTTTAGTATAGGAAAAAGGAGAAGACATAAAAGTCACCAAAGTCTTCAGAGTCGTTTTTGGTCGTCATATTAATAACAATAACATTAATAATAATAATACAAATAGTACTAAATTTGCTTATATGCAAACGCTTAATTAAGGTAACAGTTTTTTGGTTTCTTGCTTATATCTCGAAAACAGTTACTTCTATCAATTTTTATCTTTTAACTAAAATTAAAGCTGATAAAATTTCCTACAAAATAGTTATTTGCATTTTTCATGTAGGACTAACCATAAGCGAGATATAAGTTTGAAAATAATTAATATTTAAAAAAAAAGTGCTTTAACAGAAAATGTCTTGTGATTTAAAATACACTTAATTTTATGGGTCCAATACTTTATTAGAAGCAAAAGGAGGTGACATAAAAGTCACCAAAGTCTTGAGAGTCGTTTTTAGTCGTCATATTAATAACAATAACATTAATAATAATAATACTAATAGTACTAAATTTGCTTATATGCAAGCTCTTAATTAAGGTAACAGATTCTTGCTTATATCTCGAAAACAGTTACTCCTATCAATTTTTATTTTTTTACTAGAATTAAAGCTGATAAAATTTCCTACAAAATAGTTATTTGCATTTTTTATGTAAGACTAACCATAAGCGAGATATAAGTTTGAAAATAATTAATATTTTAAAAAAAAGTGCTTTAACAGAAAATGTTTTGTGATTTAAAATACACTTAATTTATAAGGTCCAATACTTTATTAGAAGAAAAAGGAGGTGACATATAAGTCACTAAAGTCTTCAGAGTCGATTTTAAATGCTGCATTTTCGTCTTCGTCTCAAACATTGAAAACTGAGTTACATTTTTGTTCAGTAACAGTTTCAGTTTTCTTATTGGTTTTTTGCTTATATCTCGAAAACAGTTACTCTTATCAATTTTTATCTTTCTTTCAAAATTAAAGCTGATAAAATTTCCTACAAAATAGTTATTTTTATTTTTCTTGTAGGACCAACCATAAGCGAGTTATAGAGTTGGATATAAATAATATTTAACAAAAACTTGCTTTAAAATAAAATGTTTGAAAAACTAAAATTAAACTAAATTAATTGTGTCTAACACTTTAGTAGAGGAAAATGGAGAAGACATTAAAGTCACTAAAGGTTTCAGAGTCGTCTTTAGTCGTCATATTAATAACAATAACATTAATAATAATAAAACTAATAGTACTAAATTTGCTTATATGCAAGCGCTTAATTAAGGTAACAGTTTCTTGCTTATATCTCGAAAACAGTTACTTATATCAATTTTTATCTTTTTACTAAAATTAAAGCTGATAAAATTTCCTACGAAATAGTTATTTGCATTTTTCATGTTAGACTAACCATAAGCGAGATATAAGGTTAAAAATTATTAATATTTAAAAAAAAAGTGCTTTAACAGAAAATGTCTTGTGATTTAAAATACACTTAATTTATTGGGTCCAATACTTTATTAGAAGAAAAAGGAGGTGACATAAAAGTCGCTGAAGTCTTCAGAGTCGTTTTTAAATGCTGCATTTTCGTCTTCGTCTCAAACATTGAAAACTGAATTACATTTTTGTTCAGTAACTGTAACAGTTTTCACTTTGGTTTTTTGCTTATATCTCGAAAACAGTTACTTCTATCAATTTTTATTTTTCATTCAAAATTAAAGCTGATAAAATTTCCTACAAAATAGTTATTTGCATTTTTCTTGTAGGACCAACCATAAGCGAGTTATAGAGTTGGATTTAAATAATATTTAACAAAAATTTGCTTTAAAATAAAATGTTTGAAAAACTGAAATTAAACTAAATTAATTGTGTCTAACACTTTAGTAGTGGAAAAAGGAGAAGACATAAAAGTCACTGAAGTTTTTAGAGTCGTTTGTAAATGCTGCATTTTCGTCTTCGACGACAGTTACTGAACAAAAATGTAATTCAGTTTTCAATGTTTGAGACGAAGACGAAAATGCAGCATTTACTGTCACCCCCTTTTTCTTCTAATTAAATATTGGACCCAACAAATTAAGTGTATTTTAAATCACAAGACATTTTCTGTTAAAACTCATTTTTAATTATTAATTATTTTCAAACTTATATCTCGCTTATGGTTAGTTCTACATGAAAAATGCAAATAACTATTTTGTAGGAAATTTTATCTCCTTTAATTTTGGTGAAATGGCAAAAATTGATAGGAGTAACTGTTTTCGAGATATAAGCAAAAAACAAAAAAACTGTTACCTTAATTAAGCGCTTGCATATAAGCAAATTTAGTACTACTAGTATTGTTATTATAAATGTTATTGTTATTAATATGACGACTAAAGACAACTCTAAGACTTTAGTGACTTTTATGTCTCCTCCTTTTTCCTCTACTAAAGTGTTAGACACAATTAATTTAGTTCAATTTCAGTTTTTCAAACATTTTATTTTAAAGCAAATTTTTGTTAAATATTAAAAACTATAAAATGGCTTAGATTGCCTAAAAACACAGATCACACATGATCTTTTGCATAGAAATGAGAAAACGCTCATGTAACACAAAATAAGCTCCATTTTTCCTTATTAAAAGTATTATTATTATTATTACTTTTATTAATATTACTATTATTTTTATTATTATTATTATTATTATTATTATTATTATTATTAATATTAAAATTATTATTTTTATTATTATTATTATTATTAGTAACTTTTGTATAGTAAATGTTTTTATACCAGTTTTAAAATGAGTTATTAATTTTAGACAATTTCTTGCCTAAAAACACAGATCACAGATGATCTCTTGCATAGAAATGAGAAAACGCTCATATAACACAAAATAAGCTTCATTTTTGCTTAGAAAACTAAGCTTATTTTTATTACTACTATTATTATTATTTTTATTATTATTATTTCTATTATTATTATTATTATTATTAATTTTATTATTACATTGGTTACTATTACTATTATTATTATTATTATTATTATTATTATTATTATTATTATTATTAACTTTTGTATAGTAAATGTTTTTATACCAGTTTTAAAATGAGTTATTAATTTTAGACAATTTCTTGCCTAAAAACAGATCACAGATGATTTCTTGCATAGAAATTAGAAAACGCTCATATAACACACAAAATAAGTTTCATTTTTGCTTAGAAAACTAAGCTTACTTTTATTACTATTATTACTTTTATTATTATTATTATTATTATTATTATTATTATTATTATTATTATTATTATTATTATTATTATTATTATTATTATTATTATTATTATTATTATTATTATTATTATTATTATTATTATTATTATTATTATTAAAAAATTATATTAAACAGACAGAAAACGTCGTATTCTGACACAAAAAAACGAATTACGTTATAGACTTGACGAGAGCGGCGTATCTCGGACTCTTATAGGGTCAAAATGTATCTGTTTGGATTAAAACAAATTATTTTTGTTGTCTCTCAGTCTGAATTGTTCATCAGTTCAAACAAAAACGGCTTATTTTAGACGATCTTTTCTTTGAACAAGAAAACTTACATCGAACAGACTAAAAACGTATTAATCTGGCATAAAAGAGCAATTTATGTATCACTTTGAATAAAGGCAGCTAATCCTATTCGTTTCATTGCTTAAAATAGACAAAATTGTTAATAAATCTAACAAAAACGCTGTATTCTTGCACAAAATACTAATTACATTATAGTTTCGACGAGAATAGCTTATTTGGAATGATTCTATGCTTTCAAACGAGTAAATTTTTATTAAACAGATGCCAAACATCATGTTTTGTCCTATAAAAACATTTTATATTGCAGTTTGTATTAAAACAAAATATTTTTGTTGATTCTTTGTTAGAAGCAGCAAACCTAACATTAAAGAATCAGAAAACTTTGTATTCGGACACAAACCACCGAATTTTGCATCAGTTTAGACAAAAACGGTTGATTTTCGACAATATTTTCTTTGAACAAGAAAACTTATATCAAACTGACTAAAAACGTCTTATTTTAGCACAAAACAAAAGATTTGCGTTATAGTCTTAACGAGAGCTGTTAATTTCAAACGGTTCTATGCTTTGAAACGAGTAAACTTTCACTGAACAGAGAAAAAACATCTTATTTCGCCTTTTAAAAACGATTCATGCCACAGTTAGGATAAAAACCAATTATTTTCGTTAATTCATTGTTACAAACAAGAAACCTTACATCAAAGTAACTGAAAACCCCTTATTCAGGCACAGAAACGAGTAAACTTTTATAGGACAGATGCAAAATACCATATTACCACATAAACCGTTATTTCAAAGCAAAGTATTAGCTTTTGCACTTGTTCAATTAAAGTTTGCTTACTTCGGAGTATGTAATCGTCCGAAATAATTTTTTTTTGTCAAAACTATAACGTAATTTGTTTTTTGAGCTTGAATATAGAGTTTTCATTACGTTTTATAGTAGTTTACTCTACTCTAAGCATAGAATCAAACAGTGTAATCCGCTTTTGTTAAAACTGATACATAATTTGCTCTTATTTTCGAGAATAAGACGTTTTCAATATGTTTGATAAAATTTTTCTTGTTTATAGCAAGGAATCGTTTAAAATAAGCTGTATTTGCCTAAACTGAAACGTAATTCGATATTTGTGCATGGATACGAAGTTTTCAGTTTCTTTGACGTGAAATTTCTTGTTGCAAAAGGTAATAACTTGCTTTAAAACAACACTTTATATGGTAATATGTTGTTTTGCATCTGCCCCATAAAAGTTCATTAGTTTGGAATCATAAAATCGTTTGAAATAAACAGTGCTGGTCAAAACTATATCGTAAATTATTTCTTTGAGACGAAATTTAAAGTTTTCATTAAGTTTTATACAAGTTTACTCTATTCTAAGTAAAGGAGTAATCAGGATAAATTGCTTTTATCTAGAGTAATATATAATTTGCAGTTTTCAGCCAGAATAAGACTGAATTAAGAATTAATCTTTTTAATGTAAGTTTTTGTATTCAAAACAAAGGATCGTCTAAAGCAAGCAGTTTTTTTCCAGACTGAAACGTAATTCGAATTTCTGTGCCTGAATAAGGGGTTTTTAGTTACTTTGATGTAAGGTTTCTTGTTTGTAACAATGAATTAACGAAAATAATTGGTTTTTATCCTAACTGTGGCATGAATCGTTTTTAAAAGACGAAATAAGATGTTTTTCCTCTGTTCAGAGAAAGTTTACTCGTTTCAAAGCATAGAACCGTTTGAAATTAACAGCTCTCGTTAAGGCTGTAACGCAGATCTTTTGTTTTGTGCTAAAATAAGACGTTTTTAGTCAGTTTGATATAAGTTTTCTTGTTCAAAGCAAAATATTGTCGAAAATCAACCGTTTTTGTCTAAACTGATACAAAATTCGGTGGTTTGTGTCCGAATACAAAGTTTTCAGATTCTTTAATGCTAGGTTTGCTGCTTCTAACAAAGAATCAACGAAAATATTTTGTTTTAATACAAACTGCAATATAAAATGTCTTTATTGGACAAAACATGATGTTTGGCATCTGTTTAATAAAAATTCACTCGTTTGGAAGCATAGAATCATTCCAAATAAGCTATTCTCGTCGAAACTATAATGTAATTAGTATTTTGTGCTAGAATACAGCGTTTTTGTTAGATTTATTAACAATTTTGTCTATTTTAAGCAATAAAACGAATAGGATTAGCTGCCTTTATTCAAAGTGATACATAAATTGCTCTTTTATGCCAGATTAATACGTTTTTAGTCTGTTCGATGTAAGTTTTCTTGTTCAAAGCAAAATATTGTCGAAAATCAACCGTTTTTGTCTAAACTGATACAAAATTCGGTGGTTTGTGTCCGAATACAAAGTTTTCAGATTCTTAAATGTTAGGTTTGCTGCTTCTAACAAAGGATCAACGAAAATATTTTGTTTCAATACAAACTGCAATATAAAATGTCTTTATGTTTAATAAAAATTTACTCGTTTGGAAGCATAGAATCATTCCAAATTAGCTATTCTCGTCGAAACTATAATGTAATTAGTATTTGGTGCTAGAATACAGCGTTTTTGTTATGATTTATTAACAATTTTGTCTATTTTAAGCAATGAAACGAATAGGATTAGCTGCCTTTATCCAAAGTGATACATAAATTGCTTTTTTATGCCAGATTAATACGTTTTTAGTCTGTTCGATGTAAGTTTTCTTGTTCAAAGCAAAAAATCGTCTAAAATAAGCCGTTTTTGTTTAAACTGATGAACAATTTAGACTGAGAGTCAACAAAAATAATTTGTTTTAATCCAAACTGATACTTTTTGACCCTATAAGAGTCCTATAAGAGTCCGAGATACGCCGTTCTCGTCAAGTCTATAAGGTAATTCGTTTTTTGTGTCAGAATACGACGTATAATAATAATAATAATAATAATAATAATAATAATAATAATAATAATAATAAAATTAATAATAGTAATAAAAGTAAGCTTAGTTTTCTAAGCAAAAATGAAGCTTATTTTGTGTGTTATATGAGCGTTTTCTCATTTCTATGCAAGAAATCATCTGTGATCTGTGTTTTTAGGCAAGAAATTGTCTAAAATTAATAACTCATTTTAAAACTGGTATAAACACATTTACTATACAAAAGTTAATAATAATAATAATAATAATAATAATAATAATAATAATAATAGTAATAATAATAATAATACTTTTAATAAGGAAAAATGACGCTTATTTTGTGTGTTACATGAGCGTTTTCTCATTTTTATGCAAAAGATCATGTGTGATCTGTGTTTTTAGGCAATCTAAGCAATTTTATAGATTTTAGGCAAGAAATTGTCTAAAATAAATCACTCATTTTAAAACTGGTATAAAAAAAACATTGACTACAAAAGTTATAATCGGTTTTTAATAATAATAATATTAATAATAATAATAATAATAATAATAATAATATTAATAATAATAATAGCAACAATATTAATAAAAATAATAGTAATAATAATAAAAATAATAATAATAGTAGTAATAAAAGTAAGCTTAGTTTTCTAAGCAAAAATGAAGCTTATTTTGTGTTATATGAGCGTTTTCTCATTTCTATGCAATAGATAATGTGTGATCTGTGTTTTTAGGCAATCTAAGCCATTTTATAGTTTTTAGGCAAGAAATTGGCTAAAATTAATCACTCATATTTTAAAACTGGTATAAAAACAATACTATACAAAAGTTATAATCGGTTTTTAATAATACCAATTATAATAATAATAATAATAATAATAATAATAATAATAATAATAACAATAATAATAATAGTAATAAAAGTAAGCTTAGTTTTCTAAGCAAAAATGAAGCTTATTTTGTGTGTTATATGAGTGTTTTCTCATTTCAATGCATGAAATCATCTGTGATCTGTGTTTTTAGGCAAGAAATTGTCTAAAATTAATAACTCATTTTAAAACTGGTATAAAAACATTTACTATACAAAAGTTAAAATCGGTTTTTAATAATAATAATAATAATAATAATAATAATAATAATAATAATAATAATAATAATAATAATAATAGCAATAATATTAATAAAAATAATAGTAATAATAATAAAATTAATCATAATAGTAGTAATAAAAGTAAGCTTAATTTTCTAAGCAAAAATGAAGCTTATTTTGTGTTATATGAGCGTTTTCTCATTTCTATGCAAAAGATAATGTGTGATCTGTGTTTTTAGGCAATCTAAGCCATTTTATAGTTTTTAGGCAAGAAATTGGCTAAAATTAATTACTCATATTTTAAAACTGGTATAAAAACAATACTATACAAAAGTTATAATCGGTTTTTAATAATACCAATTATAATAATAATAATAATAATAATAATAACAACAATAATAATAATAATAATAATAATAATAATAACAATAATAATAATAGTAATAAAAGTAAGCTTAGTTTTCTAAGCAAAAATGAAGCTTATTTTGTGTGTTATATGAGTGTTTTCTCATTTCAATGCATGAAATCATCTGTGATCTGTGTTTTTAGGCAAGAAATTGTCTAAAATTAATAACTCATTTTAAAACTGGTATAAAAACATTTACTATACAAAAGTTAATAATAATATAAATAATAATAATAATAATAATAACAATAATAATAATAATAATAATAATAGTAATAGAAACAAAAGTAATAATAATATTAATACTTTTAATAAGGAAAAATAGAGCTTATTTTGTGTGTTACATGAGCGTTTTCTCATTTCTATGCAAAAGATCATGTGTGATTTGTGTTTTTAGGCAATCTAAGCCATTTTATAGTTTTTAATATTTAACAAAAGTTTGCTTTAAAATAAAATGTTTGAAAAACTGAAATTAAACAAAATTAATTGTGTCTAACACTTTAGTAGAGGAAAAAGGAGAAGACATAAAAGTCACTAAAGTCTTAAATGTAATACAGTTTTCAATGTTTAAGACGAAGACGAAAATGCAGCATTTACTGTCACTTTAATTTTAGTAAAAATTTTAGTAAAAAGATAAAAATTGATAGGAGTAACTGTTTTCGAGATATAAGCAAGAAACCAAAAAGCTGTTACCTTAATTAAGCGCTTGCATATAAGCAAATTTAGTACTAAAAACAACTCTAAAGACTTTGGTGACTTTTATGTCTTCTCCTTTTTCCTCTACTAAAGTGTTAGACCCAATTAATTTAGTTTAATATCGGTTTTTCAAACATTTTATTTTTAAGCAAATTTTTGTTAAAGATTTTTTATATCCAACTCTATAACTCGCTTATGGTTGGTCCTACGGAAAAATGCAAATAACTAATTTGTAGGAAATTTTGTCAGCTTTAATTTTGAAAAAAAGTTAAAAATTGATAGGAGTAACTGTTTTCGAGATATAAGCAAGAAACCAAAAAACTGTTTCCTTAATTAAGCGTTTGCATATAAGCAAATTTAGTACTATTAGTAGTATTATTATTAATGTTACTGTTATTAATATGACGACTAAAGACGACTCTGAAACATTTAGTGACTTTTAATTCTTCTCCTTTTTCCTCTACTAGTGTTAGACACAATTAATTTAGTTTAATTTCAGTTTTTCAAGGATTTTATTTTAAAGCAAATTTTTGTTAAAGATTATTTATATCCAACTCTATAACTCGCTTATGGTTGGTCTTACAACAGAAATGCAAATAACTATTTTGTAGGAAATTTTATCAGCTTTAATTTTGAATGAAAGATAAAAATTGATAGGAGTAACAGTTTTTGAGATATAAGCAAAAAACCAATAAGAAAACTGTAACTGTTACTGAAAGAAAATGTAATTCAGTTTTCAATGTTTGAGACGAAGACGAAAATGCAGCATTTAAAATCGACTCTGAAGACTTCAGTGACTTTTATGTCACCTCCTTTTTCTTTTAATAAAGTATTGAACCCATTAAATTAAGTGTATTTTAAATCACAAGACATTTTCTGTTAAAGAACTTTTTTTTTAAATATTAATTATTTTCAAACTTACATCTCGCTTATGGTTAGTCCTACATGAAAAATGCAAATTACTATTTTGTAGGAAATTTTATCAGCTTTAATTTTAGTAAAAAGATAAAAATTAATAGGAGTAACTGTTTTCGAGGTATAAGCAAGAAACCAAAAAACTGTTACCTTAATTATGCGCTTGCATATAAGAACTGTTACAGTTTTCACTTTGGTTTTTTGCTTATATCTCGAAAACAGTTACTCCTATAAATTTTTATCTTTCCTTTAAAATTATAGCTGATAAAATTTCCTACAAAATAGTTATTTGCATTTCTTTTGTAAGACCAACCATAAGCGAGTTATAGAGTTGGATATAAATAATCTTTAACAAAAATTTGCTTTAAAATAAAATGTTTGAAAAACCGAAATTAAACTAAATTAATTGTGTTTAACACTTAAGTAGAGGAAAAAGGAGAAGACATAAAAGTCACTAAAGGTTTCAGAGTCGTCTTTAATCGTCATACTAATAACAATAACATTAATAATAGTAATACTAATAGTACTAAATTTGCTTGTATGCAAACGCTTAATTAAGGTGACAGTTTTTTGGTTTCTTGCTTATATCTCGAAAACAGTTACTCCTATCAATTTTTATCTTTTTACTAAAATTAAAGCTGATAAAATTTCCTACAAAATAGTTATTTGCATTTTTCTTGTAGGACCAAGTATAAGCGAGTTATAAAGATGGAAATAAATAATATTTAACAAAAATTTGCTTTAAAATAAAATGTTTGAAATACTGAAATTAAACTAAATTAATTGTGTCTAACACTTTAGTAGAGAAAAAAGGAGAAGACATAAAAGTCACTAAAGGTTTCAGAGTCGTCTTTAATCGTCATACTAATAACAATAACCTTAATAATAATAATACTAATAGTACTAAATTTGCTTGTATGCAAACGCTTAATTAAGGTGACAGTTTTTTGGTTTCTTACTTATATCTCGAAAACAGTTACTCCTATCAATTTTTATCTTTTTACTAAAATTAAAGCTGATAAAATTTCCTACAAAATAGTAATTTGCATTTTTCTTGTAGGACCAAGTATAAGCGAGTTATAAAGATGGATATAAATAATATTTAACAAAAATTTGCTTTAAAATAAAATGTTTGAAATACTGAAATTAAACTAAATTAATTGTGTCTAACACTTTAGTAGAGGAAAAAGGAGAAGACATAAAAGTCACTAAAGGTTTCAGAGTCGTCTTTAATCGTCATACTAATAACAATAACATTAATAATAATACTAATAGTACTAAATTTGCTTGTATGCAAACGCTTAATTAAGGTGACAGTTTTTTGGTTTCTTGCTTATATCTCGAAAACAGTTACTCCTATCAATTTTTATCTTTTTACTATAATTAAAGCTGATAAAATTTCCTACAAAATAGTTTTTTGCATTTTTCATGATAAAATTTTCTACAAAATAGTTATTTGCATTTTTCATGTAGGACTAACCATAAGCAAGATGTAAGTTTGAAAATAATTAATATTTAAAAAAAAAGTGTTTTAACAAAAAATGTCTTGTGATTTAAAATACACTTAATTTAATGAGTCCAATACTTTATTAGAAGAAAAAGGAGGTGACATAAAAATCACTGAAGTCTTCAGAGTCGATTTTAAATGCTGCATTTTCGTCTTTGTCTCAAACATTGAAAACTGAATTACATTTTTGTTCAGTAACAGTTACAATTTTCTTATTGGTTTTTTGCTTATATCTCGAAAACAATTACTCCTATCAATTTTTATCTTCTTTTCAAAATTCAAGCTGATAAAATTTCCTACTAAATTGTTATTTGCATTTTTCTTGTAGGATCAACCATAAGCGAGTTATAGAGTTGGATATAAATAATCTTTAACAAAAATTTGCTTTAAAATAAAATGTTTGAAAAACCGAAATTAAACTAAATTAATTAAGACTAACACTTTAGTAGAGGAAAAAGGAGAAGACATAAAAGTCACCAAAGTCTTGAGAGTCGTTTTCAGTCGTCATATTAATAACAATAACATTAATAATAATAATACTAATATTACTAAATTTGCTTATATGCAAGCGCTTAATTAAGGTAACAGTTTCTTGCTTTTATTTCGAAAACAGTTACTCCTAACTGTTTTCGAGATATAAGCAAGAAACCAAAAATCTGATACCTTAATTAAGCGCTTGCATATAAGCAAATTTAGTACTATTAGTATTATTATTATTAATGTTATTGTTATTAATATGACGACTAAAAACGACTCTCAAGACTTTGGTGACTTTTATGTCTTCTCCTTTTTCCTATACTAAAGTGTTAGACTCAATTAATTTAGTTTAATTTCGGTTTTTCAAACATTTTATTTTAAAGCTAATTTTTGTTAAAGATTATTTATATCCAACTCTATAACTCGCTTATGGTTGGTCTTACAAAAGGAATGCAAATAACTATTTTGTAGGAAATTTTATCAGCTTTAATTTTGAAAGAAAGATAAAAATTGATAGGAGTAATTGTTTTCGAGATAAAAGCAAAAAACCAAAGTGAAAACTGTTACAGTTACTGAACAAAAATGTAATTCAGTTTTCAATGTTTGAGACGAAGACAAAAATGCAGCATTTAAAAACGACTCTGAAGACTTCAGCGACTTTTATGTCACCTCCTTTTTCTTCTAATAAAGTATTGGACCCAATAAATTAAGTGTGTTTTAAATCACAAGACATTTTCTGTTAGAACACTTTTTTTTTAAATATTAATAATTTTTAAACTTATATCTCGCTTATGATTAGTCTTACACGAAAAATGCAAATAACTATTTTGTAGGAAATTTTTTCAGCTTTAATTTTAGTGAAAAGATAAAAATTGATATAAGTAACTGTTTTCGAGATATAAGCAAGAAACCAAAAAACTGTTACCTTAATTAAGCGTTTGCATGTAAGCAAATTTAGTACTATTAGTATTATTACTATTAATATTATTGTTATTAATATAACGACTAAAGACGACGCTGAAACCTTTAGTGACTTTTATGTCTTCTCCTTTTTCCTCTACTAAAGTGTTAGACACAATTAATTTAATCACAAGACATTTTCTGTTAAAGCACTTTTTTTTTAAATATTAATTATTTTCAAACTTATATCTCGCTTATGGTTAGTCCTACATGAAAAATGCAAATAACTATTTTGTAGGAAATTTTATCAGCTTTAATTTTAGTAAAAAGATAAAAATGGATAGGAGTAACTGTTTTCGAGATATAAGCAAGAAACCAAAAAACTGTTACCTTAATTAAGCGTTTGCATATAAGCAAATTTAGTACTATTAGTATTATTATTATTAATGTTATTGTTATTAATATGACGACTAAAGACGACTCTGAAACCTTTAGTGACTTCTATGTCTTTTTCTTTTTCCTCTACTAAAGTGTTCGACACAATTAATTTAGTTTAATTTCAGGTTTTCAAACATTTTATTTTAAAGCAAATTTTTGTTAGATATTATTTATATCCATCTCTATAACTCGCTTATGCTTGGTCCCACAAGAAAAATGCAAATAACTACTTTGTTGGAAATTTTATCAGCTTTAATTTTGAAAGAAAGATAAAATTTAATAGGTGTAACTGTTTTCGAGATATAAGCAAAAAACCAATAAGAAAACCGTAACTGTTACTGAACAAAAATGTAATTCAGTTTTCAATGTTTGAGACGATGACAAAAATGCAGCATTTAAAAACGACTCTGAAGACTTCAGTGACTTTTATGTCACCTCCTTTTTCTTCTAATAAAGTATTGGACCCAATAAATTAAGTGTATTTTAAATCACAAGGCATTTTCTGTTAAAGCACTTTTGTTTTAAATATTAATTATTTTCAAACTTAAATCTCGCTTATGGTTAGCCCTACATGAAAAATTCAAATAACTATTTTGTAGGAAATTTTATCAGCTTTAATTTTAGTAAAAAGATAAAAATTGATAGGAGGAACTGTTTTCGAGATATAAGCAAGAAACCAAAATACTGTTACCTTAATTAAGCGCTTGCATATAAGCAAATTTAGTACTATTAGTATTATTATTATTAATGTTATTGTTATTAATATAACGACTAAAAACGACTCTGAAGACTTTGGTGACTTTTATGTCTTCTCCTTTTTCCTATACTAAAGTGTTAGACTCAATTAATTTAGTTTAATTTCGGTTTTTCAAACATTTTATTTTAAAGCTAATTTTTGTTAAAGATTATTTATATGCAACTCTATAATTCGCTTATGGTTGGTCCTACAAGAAAAATGCAAATAACGATTTTGTAGGAAATTTTATCTGCTTTAATTTTGAGAGAAAAATAAAAATGGATAGGAGTAACTGTTTTCGAGATATAAGCAAAAAACCAATAAAAAAACTGTAACTGTTACTGAACAAAAATGTAATTCAGTTTTCAATGTTTGAGACGAAGACAAAAATGCAGCATTTAAAACCGACTTTGAAGACTTCAGTGACTTTTATGTCACCTCCTTTTTCTTCTAATAAAATATTGAACCCATTAAATTAAGTGTATTTTAAATCACAAGACATTTTCTGTTAAAGCACTTTTTTTTAAATATTAATTATTTTCAAACTTATATCTCGCTTATGGTTAGTCCTACATGAAAAATGCAAATAACTATTTTGTAGGAAATTTTATCAGCTTTAATTTTAGTTAAAAGATAAAAATTGATAGGAGTAATTGTTTTCGAGATATAAGCAAGAAACTGTTACCTTAATTAAGCGCTTGCATATAAGCAAATTTAGTACTATTAGTATTGTTATTATTAATGTTATTGTTATTAATATGACGACTAAAAACGACTCTCAAGGCTTTGGTAACTTTTATGTCTTCCCCTTTTTCCTCCACTAAAGTGTTAGTCTTAATTAATTTAGTATAATTTCGGTTTTTCAAACATTTTATTTTAAAGCAAATTTTTGTTAAAGATTATTTATATCCAACTCTATAACTCGCTTATGGTTGGTCCTACAAGAAAAATGCAAGTAACTATTTTGTAGAAAATTTTATCAGCTTTAATCCTGAAAGAAAGATAAAAATTGATAGGAGTAACTGTTTTCGAGATATAAGCAAAAAACCAATAAGAAAACTGTAACTGTTACTGAACAAAAATGTAATTCAATTTTCAATTTTTGAGACGAAGACGAAAATGCAGCATTTAAAATCGACTCTGAAGACTTCAGTGACTTTTATGTCACCTCCTTTTTCTTCTAATAAAGTATTGGACCCATTAATTAAATTAAGTGTATTTTAAATCACAAGACATTTTCTGTTAAAGCACTTTTTTTTTAAATATTAATTATTATCAAACTTATTTTTCGCTTATGGTTAGTCCTACATAAAAAATGCAAATTACTATTTTGTAGGAAATTTTATCAGCTTTAATTTTAGTAAAAAGATAAAAATTGATAGGAGTAACTGTTTTCGAGATATAAGCAAGAAACCAAAAAACTGTTACCTTAATTAAGCGCTTGCATATAAGCAAATTTAGTACTAAAAACAACTCTGAAGACTTTGGTGACTTTTATGTCTTCTCCTTTTTCCTCTACTAAAGTGTTAGACACAATTAATTTAGTTTAATTCCGGTTTTTCAAGCATTTTATTTTAAAGCAAATTTTTGTTAAATATTATTTATATCCAACTCTATAACTCGTTTATGCTTGGTTCTACAAGAAAAATGTAATTAACAATTTTGTTGGAAATTTTATCAGCTTTAATTTTGGAAGAAAGATAAAATTTGATAAGAGTAACTGTTTTCGAGATATAAGCAAAAAACCAATAAGAAAACTGTGACTGTTACTGAACAGAAATGTAATCCAGTTTTCAATGTTTGAGACGAAGACGAAAATGCAGCATTTAAAAACGACTCTGAAGACTTCAGTGACTTTTATGTCACCTCCTTTTTCTTCTAATAAAGTATTGGACCCATTAATTAAATTAAGTGTATTTTAAATCACAAGACATTTTCTGTTAAAGCACTTTTTTTTTAAATATTAATTATTATCAAACTTATATCTCGCTTATGGTTAGTCCTACATGAAAAATGCAAATAACTATTTTGTAGGAAATTTTATCAGCTTTAATTTTAGTAAAAAAATAAAAATTGATAGGAGTAACTATTTTCGAGATATTAGCAAGAAACCAAAAAACTGTTACCTTAATTAAGCGTTTGCATATAAGCAAATTTAGTACTATTAGTATTATTATTATTAATGTTATTGTTATTAATATGACGATTAAAAACGACTCTGAAGACTTTGGGGACTTTTACGTCTACTCCTTTTTCCTCTACTAAAGTGTTAGACTCAATTAATTTAGTTTAATTTCGGTTTTTCAAACATTTTATTTTAAAGCAAATTTTTGTTAAAGATTATTTATATCCAACTCTATAACTCGCTTATGGTTGGTCCTACAAAAAAATGCAAATAACTATTTTGTAGGAAATTTTATCAGCTTTAATTTTAAAGGAAAGATAAAAATTTATAGGAGTAACTGTTTTCGAGATATAAGCAAAAAACCAAAGTGAAAACTGTAACAGTTACTGAACAAAAATGTAATTCAGTTTTCGATGATTGAGACGTAGACGAAAATGCAGCATTTAAAAACGACTCTGAAGACTTCAGTGACTTTTAAGTCACCTCCTTTTTCTTCTAATAAAGTATTGGACCCAATAAATTAAGTGTATTTTAAATCACAAGACATTTTTTGTTAAAGCACTTTTTTTTTAAATATTGATTATTTTCGAACTTATATCTCGCTTATGGTTAGTCCTACATGAAAAATGCAAAAAACTATTTTGTAGGAAATTTTATCAGCTTTAATTTTAGTAAAAAGATAAAAATTGATAGGAGTAACTGTTTTCGAGATATAAGCAAGAAACCAAAAAACTGTCACCTTAATTAAGCGTTTGCATACAAGCAAATTTAGTACTATTAGTATTATTATTATTAAGGTTATTGTTATTAGTATGACGATTAAAGACGACTCTGAAACCTTTAGTGACTTTTATGTCTTCTCCTTTTTCCTCTACTAAAGTGTTAAACACAATTTATTTAGTTTAATTTCAGTATTTCAAACATTTTATTTTAAAGCAAATTTTTGTTAAATATTATTTATATCCATCTTTATAACTCGCTTATACTTGGTCCTACAAGAAAAATGCAAATAACTATTGTGTAGGAAATTTTATCAGCTTTAATTTTAGTAAAGAGATAAAAATTGATAGGAGTAACTGTTTTCGAGATATAAGCAAGAAACCAAAAAACTGTCTCCTTAATTAAGCGTTTGCATACAAGCAAATTTAGTACTATTAGTATTATTATTATTAATGTTATTGTTATTAGTATGACGATTAAAGACGACTCTGAAACCTTTAGTGACTTTTATGTCTTCTCCTTTTTCCTCTACTAAAATGTTAAACACAATTAATTTAGTTTAATTTCAGTATTTCAAACATTTTATTTTAAAGCAAATTTTTGTTAAATATTATTTATATCCAACTCTATAACTCGCTTATGGTTGGTCTTACAAAAGAAATGCAAATAACTATTTTGTAGGAAATTTTATTAGCTTTAATTTTGAAGGATAGATAAAAATTGATAGGAGTAATTGTTTTCGAGATATAAGCAAATAACCAAAGTGAAAACTGTTACAGTTACTGAACAAAAATGTAATTCAGTTTTCAATGTTTGAGACGAAGACGAAAATGCATCATTTAAAAACGACTCTGAAGACTTCAGTGACTTTTATGTCACCTCCTTTTTCTGCTAATAAAGTATTGGACCCAATAAATTAAGTGTATTTTAAATCACAAGACATTTTCTGTTAATGCACTTTTTTTTAAATATTAATAATTTTTAAACTTATATCTCGCTTATGGTTAGTCCTACATAAAAAATGCAAATAACTATTTTGTAGGAAATTTTATCTGCTTTAATTTTAGCAAAAAGATAAAAATTGATAGGAGTAACTGTTTTCGAAATATAAGCAAGAAACTGTTACCTTAATTAAGCGCTTGCATATAAGCAAATTTAGTAATATTAGTATTATTATTATTTATGTTATTGTTATTAATATGACGACTAAAAACGACTCTCAAGACTTTGGTGACTTTTATGTCTTCTCCTTTTTCCTCTACTAATGTGTTAGTCTTAATTAATTTAGTTTAATTTCGGTTTTTCAAACATTTTATTTTAAAGCAAATTTTTGTTAAAGATTATTTACATCCAACTCTATAACTCGCTTATGGTTGGTCCTACAAGAAAAATGCAAATAACTATTTATGTAGGAAATTTTATCAGCTTGAATTTTGAAAAGTAAATAAAAATTGATAGGAGTAACTGTTTTCGAGATATAAGCAAAAAACCAATAAGAAAACTGTAACTGTTACTGAACAAAAAAATGTAATTCAGTTTTCAATGTTTGAGACGAAGACGAAAATGCAGAATTTAATAACGACTCTGAAGGCTTCAGTGACTTTTATGTCTCCTCCTTTTTCTTCTAATAAAGTGTTGGACCCAATAAATTAAGTGTATTTTAAATCACAAGACATTTTCTGTTAAAGCACATTTTTTTTAATTAATAATTATTTTCAAACTTATATTTCGCTATAATAAGTCCTACATGAAAAATGCAAATAACGATTTGTAGGAAATTTTTTCAGCTTTAATTTTAGTAAAAAATAAAAATTGTTTGGAGTAAATGTTTTCGAGATATAAGCAAAAAACCAAAAAAATTGTTACCTTAAATAAGCGCTTGCATATAAGCAAATTTAGTACTACTAGTATTGTTATTATAAATGTTATTGTTATTAATGTGACGACCAAAGACAACTCTAAGACTTTAGTGACTTTTATGTCTCCTCCTTTTTCCTCTACTAAAATGTTAGACCCAATTAATTTAGTTTAATTTCAGTTTTTCATACATTTTATTTTAAAGCAAATTTTTGTTAATGATTATTTATATCCAACTCTATATAAATTAATTGGGTCTAACGCTTTAGTAGAGGAAAAAGGAGGAGACGTAAAATTCACCAAAGCTGATAAAATTTCCTACAAAATAGTTATTTGCATTTTTCTTGTAGGACCAACCATAAGCGAGTTATAGAGTTGGATATAAATAATCTCTAACAAAAATTTGCTTTAAAATAAAATGTTTGAAATACCGAAATTAAACTAAATTAATTAAGATTAACACTTTAGTAGAGGAAAAAGGAGAAGACATAATAGTCACCAAAGTCCTGAGAGTCGTTTTTAGTCGTCATATTAATAACAATAACATTAATAATAATAATACTAATAGTACTAAGTTTGCTTATATGCAAGCGCTTAATTAAGGTAACAGTTATTTGGTTTCTTGCTTATGTCTCGAAAACAGTTACTTCTATCAATTTTTATCTTTTTACTAAAATTAAAATAAAATTTCCTACAAAATAGTTATTTGCATTTTTCGTGTAGGACTAACCATAAGCGAGATATAAATTTAAAAATTATTAATATTTAAAAAAAAGTGCATTAACAGAAAATGTCTTGTGATTTAAAATACACTTAATTTATTGGGTCCAATACTTTATTAGAAAAAAAAGGAGGTGACATAAAAGTCGCTGAAGTCTTCAGAGTCGTTTTTAATGCTGCATTTACGTCTTCGTCTCAAATATTGAAAACTGAATTACATTTTTGTTCAGTAACTGTAACAGTTTTCACTTTGGTTTTTTGCTTATATCTCGAAAACAGTTACTCCTATCAAATTTTATCTTTCATCCAAAATTAAAGCTGATAAAATTTCCATCAAAATAGTTATTTACATTTTTCTTGTAGGACCAAGCATAAACGAGTTATAGAGTTGGACATAAATAATATTTAACAAAAATTTGCTTTAAAATAAAATGTTTGAAAAACCGAAATTAAACTAAATTAATTGAGTCTAACACTTTAGTATAGGAAAAAGGAGAAGACATAAAAGTCACCAAAGTCTTCAGAGTCGTTTTTAAATGCTGCATTTTCGTTTTCGTCTCAAACATTGAAAACTGAATTACATTTTTGTTCAGTAACAGTTACAGTTTTCTTATTGGTTTTTTGCTTATGTCTCGAAAACCGTTACACCTATCAAATTTTATCTTTCTTTCAAAATTAAAGCTGGTAAAATTTTCAACAAAATAGTTATTTGCATTTTTCTTGTAGGACCAAACATAAGCGAGTTATAGAGATGGATATAAATAATATTTAACAAAAATTTGCATTAAAATAAAATGTTTGAAAAACTAAAATTAAACTAAATTAATTAAGACTAACACTTTAGTGGAGGAAAAAGTAGAAGACATAAAAGTCACCAAAGTCTTGAGAGTCGTTTTTAGTCGTCATATTAATAACAATAACATTAATAATAATAATACTAATAGTACTAAATTTGCTTATATGCAAGCGCTTAATTAAGGCAACAGTTTCTTGCTTATATCTCGAAAACAGTTACTCCTATCAATTTTTATCTTTTTACTAAAATTAAAGCTGATAAAATTTCCTACAAAATAGTTATTTGCATTTTTCATGTAGGACCACCATAAGCGAGATATAAGTTTGAAAATAATTAATATTTAAAAAAAAAGTGCTTTAACAGAAAATATTTTGTGATTTAAAATACACTTAATTTATTAGGTCCAATACTTTATTAGAAGAAAAAGGAGGTGACATATAAGTCACTGAAGTCTTCAGAGTCGATTTTAAATGCTGCATTTTCGTCTTCGTCTCAAACATTGAAAACTGAATTACATTTTTGTTCAGTAACAGTTACAGTTTTCTTATTGGCTTTTTGCTTATATCTCGAAAACAGTTACTTCTATCAATTTTTATCTTTCTTTTAAAATTAAAGCTGATAAAATTTCCTACAAAATAGTTATTTGCATTTTTCTTGTAGGACCAACCATAAGCGAGTTATAGAGTTGGATATAAATAATATTTAACAAAAACTTGCTTTAAAATAAAATGTTTGAAAAACTAAAATTAAACTAAATTAATTGTGTCTAACACTTTAGTAGAGGAAAAAGGAGAAGACATAAAAGTCACTAAAGGTTTCAGAGTCGTCTTTAATCGTTATATTAATAACAATAACATTAATAATAACAATACTAATAGTACTAAATTTGCTTACATGCAAACGCTTAATTAAGGTAACAGTTTTTTGGTTTCTTGCTTATATCTCAAAAACAGTTACTTATATCAATTTTTATTTTTTTACAAACATTAAAGCTGATAAAATTTCCTACAAAATAGTTATTTGAATTTTTCATGTAAGACTAACCATAAGCGAGATATAAGTTTAAAAATTATTAATATTTAAAAAAAAAGTGCTTTAACAGAAAATGCCTTGTGATTTAAAATACACTTAATTTATTGGGTCCAATACTTTATTAGAAGAAAATGGAGGTAACATAAAAGTCGCTGAAGTCTTCAGAGTCGATATTAAATGCTGCATTTTCGTATTCGTCTCAAACATTGAAAACTGAATTACATTTTTGTTCAGTAACTGTAACAGTTTTCACTTTGGTTTTTTGCTTATATCTCGAAAACAATTACTCCAATCAATTTTTATCTATCTTTCAAAATTAAAGCTGATAAAATTTCCAACAAAATAGTTATTTACATTTTTCTTGTAGGACCAAGTATAAACGAGTTATAGAGTTGGATATAAATAATATTTAACAAAAATTTGCTTTACGATAAAATGCTTGAAAAACCGGAATTAAACTAAATTAATTGTGTCTAACACTTTTAGTAGAGGAAAAAGGAGAAGACATAAAAGTCACTAAATGTTTGAGAGTCGTCTTTAGTCGTCATATTAATAACAATAACATTAATAATAATAATACTAATAGTACTAAATTTGCTTATATGCAAACGCTTAATTAAGGTAACAGTTTTTTGGTTTCTTGCTTATATCTCGAAAACAGTTACAACTATCAATTTTTATCTTTTTTTCAAAATTAAAGCTGATAAAATTTTCCACAAAATAGTTAATTGCATTTTTTTTGTAGGACCAACCATAAGCGAGTTATAGAGTTGAATATAAATAATCTTTAACAAAAATTTGTTTTAAAATAAAATGTTTGAAAAACCGATATTAAACTAAATTAATTGGGTCTAACACTTTAGTAGAGGAAAAAGGAGAAGACATAAAAGCCACCAAAGTCTTCAGAGTTGTTTTTAGTGCTAAATTTGCTTATATGCAAGCGCTTAATTAAGGTAACAGTTTCTTGGTTTTTTGCTTATATCTCGAAAACAGTTACTCCTGTCAATTTTTATCTTTTTACTAAAATTAAAGCTGATAAAATTTCCTACAAAATAGTTATTTGCATTTTTCATGTAGGACTAACCATAAGCGAAATATAAGTTTGAAAATAATTAATATTTTAAAAAAGTGCTTTAACAGAAAATGCCTTGTGGTTTAAAATACACTTAATTTATTGGGTCCAATACTTTATTAGAAGAAAAAGGAGGTGACATAAAAGTCGCTGAAGTCTTCAGAGTCGTTTTAAAATGCTGCATTTTCGTCTTCGTCTCAAACATTGAAAACTGAATCACATTTGTGTTCAGTAACTGTAACAATTTTTACTTTGGTTTTTTGCTTATATCTCGAAAACAGTTACTTTTATCAATTTTTATTTTTCTTTCAAAATTAAAGCTGATAAAATTTCCTACAAAAGAGTTATTTGCATTTCTTTTATAAGACCAACCATAAGCGAGTTATTGAGTTGGATATAAATAATCTTTAACAAAAATTTGCTTTAATAGTAATAAAAGTAATAATAATAATAATACTTTTAATAAGGAAAAATAAAGTTAATTTTGTGTGTTACATGAGCGTTTTCTCATTTCTATGCAAAAGATCATGTGTGATCTGTGTTTTTAGGCAATCTAAGCCATTTTATAGTTTTTAGGCAAGAAATTGGCTAAAATTAATCACTCATTTTAAAACTGGTATAAAAACAATACTATACAAAAGTTATAATCGGTTTTTAATAATAATAATTATAATAATAATAATAATAATAATAATAATAATAATAGACGAAGACGAAAATGCAGCATTTTTACTTTTATGTCATCTTCTTTTTCTTTTAATAAAGTATTGGACCCAATAAATTAAAAAATATTTATTTGCATTTTTCATGTAGGACTAACCATAAGCGAGATATAAGTTTGAAAATAATTACTATTGTTATTATTGTTATTATTATTATTAACATTATTATTGTTATTAATATTATTATTATTATTACTATTATTGTTATTATTATTATTATTATTATTATTATTAATATTATTATTAAAAACCGATTATAACTTTTGTATAGTAAATGTTTTTATACCAGTTTTAAAATGAGTTATTAATGTTAGACAATTTCTTGCCTAAAAACACAGATCACAGATGATCTCTTAAATAGAAATGAGAAAACGCTCATATAACACAAAATAAGCTTTATTTTTGCTTAGAAAACTAAGCTTACTTTTATTACTACTATTATTTTTATTATTATTATTATTATTATTATTATTAATATTATTATTATTAGAAACCGATTATAACTTTTGTATAGTAAATGTTTTTATACCAGTTTTAAAATGAGTTATTAATTTTATTCAATTTCTTGCCTAAAAACACATCACAGATGATCTCTTGCATAGAAATGAGAAAACGATCATATAACACAAAATAAGCTTCATTTTTGCTTAGAAAACTAAGCTTACTTTTATTACTATTATTATTATTTTTATTATTATAATTATTATTATTAATATTACGCTCATGTAACACAAAATAAGCTTCATTTTTCCTATTAAAAGTATTATTATTTTTATTTCTTTTGTTACTATTACCATTATTATTATTATTATTATTATTATTATTATTAATATTAACTTTTGTATAGTAAATGTTTTTATACCAGTTTTAAAATGGGTTATTAATTTTAGACAATTTCTTGCCTAAAAACACATCACAGATGATTTCTTGCATAGTAATGAGAAAACGCTCATATAACACACAAAATAAACTTCATTTTTGCTTAGAAAACTAAGCTTACTTTTATTACTATTATTATTTCTATTATTATTATTATTATTATTATTACTATTTTTATTATTATTATTATTATTATTATTATTATTATTATTATTATTATTATTATTATTATTATTATTACTATTATTTTTATTATTATTATTATTATTATTATTATTGTTATTATTATTATTATTAAAAACTTATATTAAACAGATAGAAAACGTCGTATTCTGACACAAAAAACGAATTACGTTATAGACTTGACGAGAACGGCGTATCTCGGACTCTTATAGGACTCTTATAGGGTCAAAAAGTATCAGTTTGGATTAAAACAAATTATTTTTGTTGACTCTCAGTCTGAATTGTTCATCAGTTCAAACAAAAACGGCTTATTTTAGACGATCTTTTGCTTTGAACAAGAAAACTTACATCGAACAGACTAAAAACGTATTAATCTGGCATAAAAGAGCAATTTATGTATCACTTTGGATAAAGGCAGCTAATCCTATTCGTTTCATTGCTTAAAATAGACAAAATTGTTGATAAATCTAACAAAAAGCCTGTATTCTAGCACCAAATACTAATTACATTATAGTTTCGACGAGAATAGCTTATTTGGAATGGTTCTATGCTTCCAAACGAGTAAATTTTTATTAAAGTGATGCCAAACATCATGTTTTGTCCTATAAAGACATTTTATATTGCAGTTTGTATTAAAACAAAATATTTTCGTTGATTCTTTGTTAGAAGCAGCAAACCTAACATTAAAGAATCTGAAAACTTTGTATTCGGACACAAACCACCGAATTTTGTATCAGTTTAGACAAAAACGGTTGATTTTCGACAATATTTTGCTTTGAACAAGAAAACTTATATCAAACTGACTAAAAACGTCTTATTTTAGCACAAAACAAAAGATTTGCTTTATAGTCTTAACGAGAGCTGTTAATTTCAAACGGTTCTATGCTTTGAAACGAGTAAACTTTCACTGAACAGAGGAAAAACATCTTATTTCGCCTTTTAAATACGATTCATGCCACAGTTTGGATAAAAACCAATTATTTTCGTTAATTCATTGTTACAAACAAGAAACCTTACATCAAAGAAACTGAAAACCCCTTATTCAGGCACAGAAATTCGAATTACGTTTCAGTCTGGACAAAAACTGCTTACTTTAGACGATCCTTTGTTTTGAATACAAAAACTTACATTAAAAAGATTAAAAACGTCTTATTCTGGCTGAAAACTGCAAATTATATATTACTCTAGATAAAAGCAATTTATCCTGATTACTCCTTTACTTAGAATAGAGTAAACTTGTATAAAACTTAATGAAAACTTTAAATTTCGTCTCAAAGAAATAAATTACGTTATAGTTTTGACCAGCACTGTTTATTTCAAACGATTTTATGATTCGAAACTAATGAACTTTTATGGGGCAGATGCAAAACCACATATTACCATATAAAGCGTTGTTTTAAAGCAAATTATTACCTTTTGCAACAAGAAATTTCACGTCAAAGAAACTGAAAACTTCGTATCCATGCACAAATATCGAATTACGTATCAGTTTAGGCAAATACAGATTATTTTAAACGATTTCTTGCTATAAACAAAAAAAATTTTATCAAACATATTGAAAACGTCTTATTCTCGAAAATAAGAGCATATTATGTATCAGCTTTAACAAAAGCGGATTACTCCGTTTGATTCTATGCTTAGAGTAGAGTAAACTACTATAAAACGTAATGAAAACTCTATATTCAGGCTCAAAAGAACAAATTACGTTATAGTTTTGACAAAAAAAAAATTATTTCGGACGATTACATACTTCGAAGTAAGCAAACTTTAATTGAACAAGTGCAAAAGCTAATACTTTGCTTTAAAATAACGATTTATGTGGTAATATGGTATTTTGCATCTGTCCTATAAAAGTTTACTCGTTTCGCTCCATTGAATCATTCGAAATAAATTATTTTGACACAACAACGAAAATAATTTGTTTTTGTTTATACTGTAACATGTCGTTTTTATAAAACGAACTAAGACGTTTGGCATCTGTTTAGTGAAAGTTTTCTCGTTTGGGGGCATAAAATCGTTTGAAATTAACAGTTCTGGTCAAAACTATAACGTAGATTATTTCTTTGAGACGAAATTTAAAGTTTTCGTTAAGTTTTATACAAGTTTACTCTATTCTAAGTAAAGGAGTAATCAGG
>NC_087397.1:14532500-14542500 GCF_031307605.1 Tribolium castaneum
AACACTTTAGTAGAGGAAAAAGAAGAAGACATAAAAGTCACCAAAGTCTTCAGAGTTGTTTTTAGTACTAAATTTGCTTATATGCAAGCGCTTAATTAAGGTAACAGTTTTTTGGTTTCTTGCTTATATCTCGAAAACAGTTACTCCTATTAATTTTTATCTTTTTACTAAAATTAAAGCTGATAAAATTTCCTACAAAATAGTAATTTGCATTTTTCATGTAGGACTAACCATAAGCGAGATGTAAATTTGAAAATAATTAATATTTAAAAAAAAAGTACTTTAACAGAAAATGTCTTGTGATTTAAAATACACTTAATTTAATGGGTCCAATACTTTATTAGAAGAAAAAGGAGGTGACCTAAAAGTCACTGAAGTCTTCAGAGTCGATTTTAAATGCTGCATTTTCGTCTTTGTCTCAAACATTGAAAACTGAATTACATTTTTGTTCAGTAACAGTTACAGTTTTCTTATTGGTTTTTTGCTTATATCTCGAAAACAGTTACTCCTATCAATTTTTATCTTTTTTTCAAAATTCAAGCTGATAAAATTTCCTACAAAATAGTTATTTGCATTTTTCTTGTAGGACCAACCATAAGCGCGTTATAGAGTTGGATATAAATAATCTTTAACAAAAATTTGCTTTAAAATAAAATGTTTGAAAAACCGAAATTAAACTAAATTAATTAAGACTAACACTTTAGTAGAGGAAAAAGAAAAAGACATAAAAGTCACCAAAGTCTTGAGAGTCGTTTTTAGTCGTCATATTAATAACAATAACATTAATAATAATAATACTAATATTACTAAATTTGCTTATATGCAAACGCTTAATTAAGGTAACAGTTTCTTGCTTATATTTCGAAAACAGTTACTCCTATCAATTTTTATCTTTTTACTAAAATTAAAGCTGATAAAATTTCCTACAAAATAGTTATTTGCATTTTTCTTGTAGGACCAAGCATAAACGAGTTATAGAGTTGGATATAAATAATATTTAACAAAAATTTGCTTTAAAATAAAATGCTTGAAAAACCGGAATTAAACTAAATTAATTGTGTCTAACACTTTAGTAGAGGAAAAAGGAGAAGACATAAAAGTCACTAAATGTTTCAGAGTCGTCTTTAGTCGTCATATTAATAACAATAACATTAATAATAATAATACTAATAGTACTAAATTTGCTTAAATGCAAACGCTTAATTAAGGTAACAGTTTTTTGGTTTCTTGCTTATATCTCAAAAACAGTTACTTCTATCAATGTTTACCTCTTTTTCAAAATTAAAGCTGATAAAATTACCTACAAAATAATTATTTGCATTTTTTTGTAGGACCAACCATAAGCGAGTTATAGAGTTGGATATAAATAATCTTTAACAAAAATTTGCTTTAAAATAAAATGTTTGAAAAACCGAAATTAAACTAAATTAATTAAGACTAACACTTTAGTAGAGGAAAAAGGAGAAGACATAAAAGTCACCAAAGTCTTGAGAGTCGTTTTTAGTCGTCATATTAATAACAATAACATTAATAATAATAATACTAATATTACTAAATTTGCTTATATGCAAGCGCTTAATTAAGGTAACAGTTTTTTGGTTTCTTGCTTATATTTCGAAAACAGTTACTCCTAGCAATTTTTATCTTTTTACTAAAATTAAAGCTGATAAAATTTCCTACAAAATAGTTATTTGCATTTTTTATGTAGGACTAACCATAAGCAAGATATAAGTTTGAAAATAATTAATATTAAAAAAAAAAGTGCTTTAACAGAAAATGTCTTGTGATTTAAAATACACTTAATTTATTGGGTCCAATACTTTATTAGAAGAAAAAGGAGGTGTCATAAAAGTCACTGAAGTCTTCAGAGTCGTTTTTAAATGATGCATTTTTGTCTTCGTCTCAAACATTGAAAACTGAATTACATTTTTGTTTAGTAACTGTAACAGTTTTCACTTTGGTTTTTTGCTTATATCTCGAAAACAATTACTCCTATCAATTTTTATCTTTCTTTCAAAATTAAAGCTGATAAAATTTCCTACAAAATAGTTATGTGCATTTCTTTTGTAAGACCAACCATAAGCGAGTTATAGAGTTGGATATAAATAATCTTTAACAAAAATTTGCTTTAAAATAAAATGTTTAAAAAACCTAAATTAAACTAAATTAATTGAGTCTAACACTTTAGTATAGCACAAAAGGAGAAAACATAAAAGTCACCAAAGTCTTCAGAGTCGTTTTTGGTCGTCATATTAATAACAATAACATTAATAATAATAATACTAATAGTACTAAATTTGCTTATATGCAAGCGTTTTATTAAGGTAACAGTTTTTTGGTTTCTTGCTTATATCTCGAAAACAGTTACTCCTATCAATTTTTATCTTTTTACTAAAATTAAAGCTGATAAAATTTCCTACAAAATAGTTATTTGCATTTTTCTTGCAGGACCAAGTATAAGCGAGTTATAAAGATGGATATAAATAATATTTAACAAAAATTTGCTTTAAAATAAAATGTTTGAAATACTGAAATTAAACTAAATTAATTGTGTCTAACACTTTAGTAGAGGAAAAAGGAGGAGACATAAAAGTCACTAAAGGTTTCAGAGTCGTCTTTAATCGTCATACTAATAACAATAACATTAATAATAATAATACTAATAGTACTAAATTTGCTTGTATGCAAACGCTTAATTAAGGTGACAGTTTTTTGGTTTCTTGCTTATATCTCGAAAACAGTTACTCCTATCAATTTTTATCATTTTACTAAAATTAAAGCTGATAAAATTTCCTACAAAATAGTTATTTGCATTTTTTATGTAGGACTAACCATAAGCGAGATATAAGTTTGAAAATAATTAATATTTAAAAAAAAAGTGCTTTAACAGAAAATGTCTTGTGATTTAAAATACACTTAATTTATTGGGTCCAATACTTTATTAGAAGAAAAAGGAGGTGACATAAAAGTCACTGAAGTCTTCAGAGTCGTTTTTAAATGATGCATTTTTGTCTTCGTCCCAAACATTGAAAACTGAATTACATTTTTGTTTAGTAACTGTAACAGTTTTCACTTTGGTTTTTTGCTTATATCTCGAAAACAATTACTCCTATCAATTTTTATCTTTCTTTCAAAATTAAAGCTGATAAAATTTCCTACAAAATAGTTATGTGCATTTCTGTTGTAAGACCAACCATAAGCGAGTTATAGAGTTGGATATAAATAATCTTTAACAAAAATTTGCTTTAAAATAAAATGTTTAAAAAACCTAAATTAAACTAAATTAATTGAGTCTAACACTTTAGTATAGGAAAAAGGAGAAAACATAAAAGTCACCAAAGTCTTCAGAGTCGTTTTTGGTCGTCATATTAATAACAATAACATTAATAATAATAATACTAATAGTACTAAATTTGCTTATATGCAAGCGTTTTATTAAGGTAACAGTTTTTTGGTTTCTTGCTTATATCTCGAAAACAGTTACTCCTATCAATTTTTATCTTTTTACTAAAATTAAAGCTGATAAAATTTCCTACAAAATAGTTATTTGCATTTTTCTTGCGGGACCAAGTATAAGCGAGTTATAAAGATGGATATAAATAATATTTAACAAAAATTTGCTTTAAAATAAAATGTTTGAAATACTGAAATTAAACTAAATTAATTGTGTCTAACACTTTAGTAGAGGAAAAAGGAGGAGACATAAAAGTCACTAAAGGTTTCAGAGTCGTCTTTAATCGTCATACTAATAACAATAACATTAATAATAATAATACTAATAGTACTAAATTTGCTTGTATGCAAACGCTTAATTAAGGTGACAGTTTTTTGGTTTCTTGCTTATATCTCGAAAACAGTTACTCCTATCAATTTTTATCATTTTACTAAAATTAAAGCTGATAAAATTTTCTACAAAATAGTTTTTTGCATTTTTCATGTAGGACTACCCATAAGCGAGATATAAGTTTGAAAATAATCAATATTTAAAAAAAAGTGCTTTAACAAAAAATGTCTTGTGATTTAAAATACACTTAATTTATTGGGTCCAATACTTTATTAGAAGAAAAAGGAGGTGACTTAAAAGTCACTGAAATCTTCAGAGTCGTTTTTAAATGCTGCATTTTCGTCTACGTCTCAAACATTGAAAACTGAATAACATTTTTGTTCAGTAACAGTTACAGTTTTCTTATTGGTTTTTTGCTTATATCTCGAAAACAGTTACTCCTATCAATTGTTATCTTTTTTTCAAAATTCAAGCTGATAAAATTTCCAACAAAATAGTTATTTGCATTTTTCTTGTAGGACCAAGTATAAGCGAGTTATAAAGATGGATATAAATAATATTTAACAAAAATTTGCTTTAAAATAAAATGTTTGAAATACTGAAATTAAACTAAATTAATTGTGTCTAACACTTTAGTAGAGGAAAAAGGAGGAGACATAAAAGTCACTAAAGGTTTCAGAGTCGTCTTTAATCGTCATACTAATAACAATAACATTAATAATAATAAAACTAATAGTACTAAATTTGCTTGTATGCAAGCGCTTAATTGAGGTAACAGTTTCTTGCTTATATTTCGAAAACAGTTACTCCTATCAATTTTTATCTTTTTACTAAAATTAAAGCTGATAAAATTTCCTACAAAATAGTTATTTGCATTTTTTATGTAGGACTAACCATAAGCGAGATATAAGTTTGAAAATAATTAATATTTAAAAAAAAAGTGCTTTAACAGAAAATGTCTTGTGATTTAAAATACACTTAATTTATTGGGTCCAATACTTTATTAGAAGAAAAAGGAGGTGACATAAAAGTCACTGAAGTCTTCAGAGTCGTTTTTAAATGATGCATTTTCGTCTTCGTCTCAAACATTGAAAACTGAATTACATTTTTGTTTAGTAACTGTAACAGTTTTCACTTTGGTTTTTTGCTTATATCTCGAAAACAATTACTCCCATCAATTTTTATCTTTCTTTCAAAATTAAAGCTGATAAAATTTCCTACAAAATAGTTATGTGCATTTCTTTTGTAAGACCAACCATAAGCGAGTTATAGAGTTAGATATAAATATTTAACAACAATTTGCTTTAAAATAAAATGTTTGAAAAACTGAAATTAAACTAAATTAATTGTGTCTAACACTTTAGTAGAGGAAAAAGGAGCAGACATAAAAGTCAATAAAGTCTTAGAGTTGTCTTTAGTTGTCACATTAATAACAATAACATTAATAATAACAATACTAGTAGTACTAAATTGGTTTATATGCAAGCGCTTAATTAAGGTAACAGTTTTTTTGTTTTTTGCCTATATCTCGAAAACAGTTACTCCTATCAATTTTTACCTTTTCACCAAAATTAAAGCTGATAAAATTTCCTAAAAAATAGTTATTTGCATTTTTCATGTAGAACTAACCTAAGCGAGATATAAGTTTGAAAATAATTAATAATTAAAAAAAAATGTGCTTTAACAAAAAATGTTTTGTGATTTAAAATACACTTAATTTATTGGATCCAATACTTAATTAGAAGAAAAAGGAGGTGACAGTAAATGCTGCATTTTCGTCTTCGTCTCAAACATTGAAAACTAAATCACATTTTTGTTCAGTAACTTACAGTTTTCACTTTGGTTTTTTGCTTATATCTCGAAAACAGTTACTTCTATCAATTTTTATCTTTCATTCAAAATTAAAGCTGATAAAATTTCCTACAAAATAGTTATTTCCATTTTTCTTGTAGGACCAACCATAAGCGAGTTATAGAGTTGGATATAAATAATATTTAACAAAAATTTGCTTTAAAATAAAATGTTTGAAAAACTGAAATTAAACTAAATTAATTGTGTCTAAGACTTTAGTAGTGGAAAAAGGAGGAGACATAAAAGTCACTGAAGTTTTTAGAGTCGTTTGTAAATGCTGCATTTTCGTCTTCGACGACAGTTACTGAACAAATATGTAATGCAGCATTTACTGTCACCTCCTTTTTCTTCTAATTAAGTATTGGACCCAATAAATTAAGTGTATTTTAAATCACAAGACATTTTCTGTTAAAACTCATTTTTAATTATTAATTATTTTCAAACTTATATCTCGCTTATGGTTAGTTCTACATGAAAAATGCAAATAACTATTTTGTAGGAAATTTTATCTCCTTTAATTTTGGTGAAATGGCAAAAATTGATAGGAGTAACTGTTTTCGAGATATAAGCAAAAAACAAAAAAAGTGTTACCTTAATTAAGCGCTTGCATATAAGCAAATTTAGTACTACTAGTATTGTTATTATAAATGTTATTGTTATTAATATGACGACTAAAGACAACTCTAAGACTTTAGTGACTTTTATGTCTCCTCCTTTTTCCTCTACTAAAGTGTTAGACACAATTAATTTAGTTCAATTTCAGTTTTTCAAACATTTTATTTTAAAGCAAATTTTTGTTAAATATTAAAAACTATAAAATGGCTTAGATTGCCTAAAAACACAGATCACACATGATCTTTTGCATAGAAATGAGAAAACGCTCATGTAACACAAAATAAGCTCCATTTTTCCTTATTAAAAGTATTATTATTATTAATACTTTTATTAATATTACTATTATTATTATTATTATTATTATTATTATTATTAAAATTATTATTTTTATTATTATTATTATTATTAACTTTTGTATAGTAAATGTTTTTATACCAGTTTTAAAATGAGTTATTAATTTTAGACAATTTCTTGCCTAAAAACACAGATCACAGATGATCTCTTGCATAGAAATGAGAAAACGCTCATATAACACAAAATAAGCTTCATTTTTGCTTAGAAAACTAAGCTTACTTTTATTATTACTATTATTATTATTTTTATTATTATTATTATTATTACTATTATTTTTATTATTATTATTACTATTATTATTATTAATATTATTATTATTAAAAACCGATTATAACTTTTGTATAGTAAATGTTTTTATACCAGTTTTAAAATGAGTTATTAATTTTAGACAATTTCTTGTCTAAAAACACAGATCACAGATGATCTCTTGCATAGAAATGAGAAAACGCTCAGATAACACAAAATAAGCTTCATTTTTCTTTATTAAAAGTATTATTATTATTATTATCACATTGGTTACTATTACTATTATTATTATTATTATTATTATTATTATTATTATTATTATTATTATTATTATTATTATTATTATTATTATTATTATTATTATTATTATTATTATTATTATTATTATTATTATTATTATTATTATTAACTTTTGTATAGTAAATGTTTTTATACCAGTTTTAAAATGAGTTATTAATTTTAGACAATTTCTTGCCTAAAAACAGATCACAGATGATTTCTTGCATAGAAATTAGAAAACGCTCATATAACACACAAAATAAGCTTCATTTTTGCTTAGAAAACTAAGCTTACTTTTATTACTATTATTACTTTTATTATTATTATTATTATTATTATTATTATTATTATTATTATTATTATTATTATTATTATTATTAAAAAATTATATTAAACAGACAGAAAACGTCGTATTCTGACACTAAAAAACGAATTACGTTATAGACTTGACGAGAGCGGCGTTTCTCGGACCCTTATAGGACTCTTATAGGGTCAAAATGTATCTGTTTGGATTAAAACAAATTATTTTTGTTGTCTCTCAGTCTGAATTGTTCATCAGTTCAAACAAAAACGGCTTATTTTAGACGATCTTTTGCTTTGAACAAGAAAACTTACATCGAACAGACTAAAAACGTATTAATCTGGCATAAAAGAGCAATTTATGTATCACTTTGAATAAAGGCAGCTAATCCTATTCGTTTCATTGCTTAAAATAGACAAAATTGTTAATAAATCTTACAAAAACGCTGTATTCTAGCACAAAATACTAATTACATTATAGTTTCGACGAGAATAGCTTATTTGGAATGATTCTATGCTTTCAATCGAGAAAATTTTTATTAAACAGATGCCAACATCATGTTTTGTCCTATAAAGACATTTTATATTGCAGTTTGTATTAAAACAAAATATTTTCGTTGATTCTTTGTTAGAAGCAGCAAACCTAACATTAAAGAATCTGAAAACTTTGTATTCGGACACAAACCACCGAATTTTGCATCAGTTTAGACAAAAACGGTTGATTTTCGACAATATTTTCTTTGAACAAGAAAACTTATATCAAACTGACTAAAAACGTCTTATTTTAGCACAAAACAAAAGATTTGCGTTATAGTCTTAACGAGAGCTGTTAATTTCAAACGGTTCTATGCTTTGAAACGAGTAAACTTTCACTGAACAGAGAAAAAACATCTTATTTTGCCTTTTAAAAACGATTCATGCCACAGTTAGGATAAAAACCAATTATTTTCGTTAATTCATTGTTACAAACAAGAAACCTTACATCAAAGTAACTGAAATCCCCTTATTCAGGCACAGAAACGAGTAAACTTTTATAGGACAGATGCAAAATACCATATTACCACATAAATCGTTATTTTAAAGCAAAGTATTAGCTTTTGCACTTTTCAATTAAAGTTTGCTTACTTCGGAGTATGTAATCGTCCGAAATAATTTTTTTTTGTTAAAACTATAACGTAATTTGTTTTTTGAGCTTGAATATAGAGTTTTCATTACGTTTTATAGTAGTTTACTCTACTCTAAGCATAGAATCAAACAGTGTAATCCGCTTTTGTTAAAACTGATACATAATTTGCTCTTATTTTCGAGAATAAGACGTTTTCAATATGTTTGATAAAATTTTTCTTGTTTATAGCAAGGAATCGTTTAAAATAAGCTGTATTTGCCTAAACTGAAACGTAATTCGATATTTGTGCATGGATACGAAGTTTTCAGTTTCTTTGACGTGAAATATCTTGTTGCAAAAGGTAATAACTTGCTTTAAAACAACGCTTTATATGGTAATATGTGGTTTTGCATCTGCCCCATAAAAGTTCATTAGTTTGGAATCATAAAATCGTTTGAAATAAACAGTGCTGGTCAAAACTATAACGTAAATTATTTCTTTGAGACGAAATTTAAAGTTTTCATTAAGTTTTATACAAGTTTACTCTATTCTAAGTAAAGGAGTAATCAGGATAAATTGCTTTTATCTAGAGTGATATATAATTTGCAGTTTTCAGCCAGAATAAGACTGAATTAAGAATTAATCTTTTTAATGTAAGTTTTTGTATTCAAAACAAAGGATCGTCTAAAGCAAGCAGTTTTTGTCCAGACTGAAACGTAATTCGAATTTCTGTGCCTGAATAAGGGGTTTTCAGTTACTTTGATGTAAGGTTTCTTGTTTGTAACAATGAATTAACGAAAATAATTGGTTTTTATCCTAACTGTGGCATAAATCGTTTTTAAAAGACGAAATAAGATGTTTTTCCTCTGTTCAGAGAAAGTTTACTCGTTTCAAAGCATAGAACCGTTTGAAATTAACAGCTCTCGTTAAGGCTGTAACGCAGATCTTTTGTTTTGTGCTAAAATAAGACGTTTTTAGTCAGTTTGATATAAGTTTTCTTGTTCAAAGCAAAATATTGTCGAAAATCAACCGTTTTTGTCTAAACTGATACAAAATTCGGTGGTTTGTGTCCGAATACAAAGTTTTCAGATTCTTTAATGCTAGGTTTGCTGCTTCTAACAAAGAATCAACGAAAATATTTTGTTTTAATACAAACTGCAATATAAAATGTCTTTATAGGACAAAACATGATGTTTGGCATCTGTTTAATAAAAATTTACTCGTTTGGAAGCATAGAATCATTCCAAATAAGCTATTCTCGTCGAAACTATAATGTAATTAGTATTTTGTGCTAGAATACAGCGTTTTTGTTAGATTTATTAACAATTTTGTCTATTTTAAGCAATGAAACGAATAGGATTAGCTGCCTTTATCCAAAGTGATACATAAGTTGCTGTTTTATGCCAGATTAATACGTTTTTAGTCTGTTCGATGTAAGTTTTCTTGTTCAAAGCAAATGATCGTCT
>NC_087397.1:14545000-14547500 GCF_031307605.1 Tribolium castaneum
TTTAGTACTATTAGTATTATTATTATTAATGTTACTGTTATTAATATGACGACTAAAGACGACTCTGAAACATTTAGTGACTTTTATGTCTTCTCCTTTTTCCTCTACTAGAGTGTTAGACACAATTAATTTAGTTTAATTTCAGTTTTTCAAGGATTTTATTTTAAAGCAAATTTTTGTTAAAGATTATTTATATCCAACTCTATAACTCGCTTATGGTTGGTCCTACAAGAAAAATGCAAATAACTATTTTGTAGGAAGCTTTATCAGCTTTAATTTTAAAAAAAAGATAAAAATTGATAGGAGTAACTGTTTTCGAGATATAAGCAAAAAACCAATAAGAAAACTGTAACAGTTACTGAACAAAAATGTAATTCAGTTTTCAATGTTTGAGACGAAGACGAAAATGAAGCATTTACAAACGACTCTAAAGACTTTAGTGACCTTTCTGTCACCTATTTTTTCTTCTAATAAAGTATTGGACCCAATTAATTAAGTGTATTTTAAATCACAAGACATTTTCTGTTGAAGCACTTTTTTTTAAATTTTAATTATTTTCAAACTTATATCTCGCTTATGGTTAGTCCTACATGAAAAATGCAAATAACTATTTTGTAGGAAATTTTATCAGCTTTAATTTTAGTAAAAAGATAAAAATTGATAGGAGTAATTGTTTTCGAGATATAAGCAAAAAACCAAAGTGAAAACTGTTACAGATACTGAACAAAAATGTAATTCAGTTTTCAATGTTTGAGACGAAGACGAAAATGTAGCATTTAAAAACGACTCTGAAGACTTCAGTGACTTTTATGTCACCTCCTTTTTCTTCTAATAAAGTATTGGACCCAATAAATTAAGTGTATTTTAAATCACAAGACATTTTCTGTTGAAGCACTTTTTTTTAAATTGTAATTATTTTCAAACTTATATCTCGCTTATGGTTAGTCCTACATGAAAAATGCAAATAACTATTTTGTAGGAAATTTTATCAGCCTTAATTTTAGTAAAAAGATAAAAATTGATAGGAGTAACTGTTTTCAAGATATAAGCAAAAAACCAATAAGAAAACTGTAACTGTTACTGAACAAAAATGTAATTCAGTTTTCAATGTTTGAGACAAAGACGAAAATGCAGCATTTAAAATCGACTCTGAAGACTTCAGTGACTTTTATGTCACCTCCTTTTTCTTCTAATAAAGTATTGGACCCATTAAATTAAGTGTATTTTAAATCACAAGACATTTTCTGTTAAAGCACTTTTTTTTTAAATATTAATTATTTTCAAACTTACATCTCGCTTATGGTTAGTCTGAAACTGACTCTGAAGACTTTGGTGACTTTTATGTCTTTTCCATTTTTCTCTACTAAAGTGTTGGACACAATTAATTTAGTTTAATTTCAGTTTTTCAAATATTTTATTTTAAAGCAAATTTTTGTTAAATATTATTTAAATCCAACTCTATAACTCGCTTATGGTTGGTCCTACAAGAAAAATGCAAATAACGATATTGTAGGAAATTTTATCAGCTTTAATTTTGAAAAAAAGATAAAAATTGATAGGAGTAACAGTTTTTGAGATATAAGCAAAAAACCAATAAGAAAACTGTAACTGTTACTGAACAAAAATGTAATTCAGTTTTCAATGTTTGAGACGAAGACGGAAATGCAGCATTTAAAATCGACTCTGAAGACTTCAGTGACTTTTATGTCACCTCCTTTTTCATCTAATAAAGTATTGGACCCAATAAATTAAGTGTATTTTAAATCACAATACATTTTCTGTTAAAGCACTTTTTTTTTAAATATTAATTATTTTCAAACTTATATCTCGCTTATGGTTAGTCCTACATGAAAAATGCAAATTACTATTTTGTAGGAAATTTTATCAGCTTTAATTTTAGTAAAATGATAAAAATTGATAGGAGTAACTGTTTTCAAGATATAAGCAAGAAACCAAAAAACTGTTACCTTAATTAAGCGCTTGCATATAAGCAAATTTAGTACTAAAAACAACTCTGAAGACTTTGGTGACTTTTATGTCTTCTCCTTTTTTCTCTACTAAAGTGTTAGACCCAATTAATTTAGTTTAATATCGGTTTTTCAAACATTTTATTTTAAAGCAAATTTTTGTTAAAGATTATTTATATCCAACTCTATAACTCGCTTATGGTTGGTCCTACAAAAAAAATGCTAAAAACTATTTTGTAGGAAATTTTATCAGCTTTAATTTTGAAGAAAAGATAAAAATTTATAGGAGTAACTGTTTTCGAGATATAAGCAAAAAACCAATAAGAAAACTGTAACTGTTACTGAACAAAAATGTAATTCAGTTTTCAATGTTTGAGACAAAGACGAAAATGCAGCATTTAAAATCGACTCTGAAGACTTCAGTGACTTTTATGTCACCTCCTTTTTCTTCTAATTAAGTATTGGACTCATTAAATTAAGTGTATTTTAAATCACAAGACATTTTCTGTTAAAGCACTTTTTTTTTAAATATT
>NC_087397.1:14552500-14575000 GCF_031307605.1 Tribolium castaneum
GAGCGAAACGAGTAAACTTTTATAGGACAGATGCAAAATACCATATTACCACATAAATCGTTATTTTAAAGCAAAGTATTAGCTTTTGCACTTGTTCAATTAAAGTTTGCTTACTTCGAAGTATGTAATCGTCGGAAATAATTTTTTTTTGTCAAAACTATAACGTAATTTGTTCTTTTGAGCTTGAATATAGAGTTTTCATTACGTTTTATAGTAGTTTACTCTACTCTAAGCATAGAATCAAACAGAGTAATCCGCTTTTGTTAAAGCTGATACATAATTTGCTCTTATTTTCGAGAATAAGACGTTTTTAATATGTTTGATAAAATTTTTTTTGTTTATAGCAAGGAATCGTTTAAAATAAGCTGTATTTGCCTAAACTTATACGTAATTCGATATTTGTGCATGGATACGAAGTTTTCAGTTTCTTTGACGTGAAATTTCTTGTTGCAAAAGGTAATAATTTGCTTTAAAACGCTTTATATGGTAATATGTGGTTTTGCATCTGCCCCATAAAAGTTCATTAGTTTCGAATCATAAAATCGTTTGAAATAAACAGTGCTGGTCAAAACTATAACGTAATTTATTTCTTTGAGACGAAATTTAAAGTTTTCATTAAGTTTTATACAAGTTTTCTCTATTCTAAGTAAAGGAGTAATCAGGATAAATTGCTTTTATCTAGAGTAATATATAATTTGCAGTTTTCAGCCAGAATAAGACGTTTTTAATCTTTTTAATGTAAGTTTTTGTATTCAAAACAAAGGATCGTCTAAAGTAAGCAGTTTTTGTTCAGACTGAAACGTAATTCGAATTTCTGTGCCTGAATAAGGGGTTTTCAGTTACTTTGATGTAAGGTTTCTTGTTTGTAACAATGAATTAACGAAAATAATTGGTTTTTATCCAAACTGTGGCATGAATCGTTTTTAAAAGGCGAAATAAAATGTTTTTCCTCTGTTCAGTGAAAGTTTACTCGTTTCAAAGCATAGAACCGTTTGAAATTAACAGCTCTCGTTAAGATTATAAAGCAAATCTTTTGTTTTGTGCTAAAATAATACGTTTTTAGTCAGTTTGATATAAGTTTTCTTGTTCAAAGCAAAATATTGTCGAAATTCAACCGTTTTTGTCTAAACTGATACAAAATTCGGTGGTTTGTGTCCGAATACAAAGTTTTCAGATTCTTAATTGTTAGGTTTGTTGCTTCTAACAAAGGATCAACGAAAATATTTTGTTTTAATACAAACTGCAAGATAAAATGTCTTTATAGAACAAAACATAATGTTTGGCATCTGTTTAATAAAAATTTACTCGTTTGGAAGCATAGAATCATTCCAAATAAGGTAATTTGCATTTTTCATGTAGGACTAACCATAAGCGAGATGTAAGTTTGAAAATAATTAATATTTAAAAAAAAAGTGCTTTAACAGAAAATGTCTTGTGATTTAAAATACACTTAATTTAATGGGTCCAATACTTTATTAGAAGAAAAAGGAGGTGACATAAAAGTCACTGAAGTCTTCAGAGTCGATTTTAAATGCTGCATTTTGGTCTTTGTCTCAAACATTGAAAACTGAATTACATTTTTGTTCAGTAACAGTTACAGATTTCTTATTGGTTTTTTGCTTATATCTCGAAAACAGTTACTCCTATCAATTTTTATCTTTTTTTCAAAATTCAAGCTGATAAAATTTCCTACAAAATAGTTATTTGCATTTTTCTTGTAGGACCAACCATAAGCGAGTTATAGAGTTGGATATAAATAATCTTTGACAAAAATTTGCTTTAAAATAAAATGTTTGAAAAACCGAAATTAAACTAAATTAATTAAGACTAACACTTTAGTAGAGGAAAAAGGAGAAGACATAAAAGTCACCAAAGTCTTGAGAGTCGTTTTTAGTCGTCATATTAATAACAATAACATTAATAATAATAGTAATAGTACTAAATTTGCTTATATGCAAGCGCTTTATTAAGGTAACAGTTTTTTGGTTTCTTGCTTATATCTCGAAAACAGTTACTCCTATCAATTTTTATCTTTTTACTAAAATTAAAGCTGATAAAATTTCCTACAAAATAGTTATTTGCATTTTTCTTGTAGGACCAAGTATAAGCGAGTTATAAAGATGGATATAAATAATATTTAACAAAAATTTGCTTTAAAATAAAATGTTTGAAATACTGAAATTAAACTAAATTAATTGTGTCTAACACTTTAGTAGAGGAAAAAGGAGAAGACATAAAAGTCACTAAAGGTTGCAGAGTCGTCTTTAATCGTCATACTAATAACAATAACATTAATAATAATAATACTAATAGTACTAAATTTGCTTGTATGCAAACGCTTAATTAAGGTGACAGTTTTTTGGTTTCTTGCTTATATCTCGAAAACAGTTACTCCTATCAATTTTTATCATTTTACTAAAATTAAAGCTGATAAAATTTCCTACAAAATAGTATTTTGCATTTTTCATATAGGACTAACCATAAGCGAGATATAAGTTTGAAAATAATCAATATTTAAAAAAAAGTGCTTTAACAAAAAATGTCTTGTGATTTAAAATACACTGAATTTATTGGGTCCAATACTTTATTAGAAAAAAAAGGAGGTGACTTAAAAGTCACTGAAGTCTTCAGAGTCGTTTTTAAATGCTGCATTTTCGTCTACGTCTCAAACATTGAAAACTGAATTACATTTTTGTTCAGTAACTGTTACAGTTTTCACTTTGGTTTTTTGCTTATATCTCGAAAACAGTTACTCCTATAAATTTTTATCTTTCCTTCAAAATTAAAGCTGATAAAATTTCCTACAAAATAGTTTTTAGCATTTTTTTTGTAGGACCAACCATAAGCGAGTTATAGAGTTGGATATAAATAATCTTTAACAAAAATTAGCTTTAAAATAAAATGTTTGAAAAACCGAAATTAAACTAAATTAATTGGGTCTAACACTTTAGTAGAGGAAAAAGGAGAAGACATAAAAGTCACTAAATGTTTCAGAGTCGTCTTTAGTCGTCATATTAACAACAATAACATTAATAATAATAATACTAATAGTACTAAATTTGCTTATATGCAAACGCTTAATTATGGTAACAGTTTTTTGGTTTCTTGCTTATATCTCGAAAACAGTTACTCCTATCAATTTTTATCTCTTTTTCAAAATTAAAGCTGATAAAATTTCCTACAAAATAGTTATTTGCATTTTTTTGTAGGACCAACCATAAGCGAGTTAGAGAGTTGGATTTAAATAATCTTTAACAAAAATTTGCTTTAAAATAAAATGTTTGAAAAACCGATATTAAACCAAAATAATTGGGTCTAACACTTTAGTAGAGGAAAAAGGAGAAGACATAAAAGTCACCAAAGTCTTCAGAGTTGTTTTTGGTACTAAATTTGCTTATATGCAAGCGCTTAATTAAGGTAACAGTTTTTTGGTTTCTTGCTTATATCTCGAAAACAGTTACTCCTACTAATTTTTCTCTTTTTACTAAAATTAAAGCTGATAAAGTTTCCTACAAAATAGTAATTTGCATTTTTCATGTAGGACTAACCATAAGCGAGATGTAAGTTTGAAAATAATTAATATTTAAAAAAAAAGTGCTTTAACAGAAAATGTCTTGTGATTTAAAATACACTTAATTTAATGGGTCCAATACTTTATTAGAAGAAAAAGGAGGTGACATAAAAGTCACTGAAGTCTTCAGAGTTGATTTTAAATGCTGCATTTTGGTCTTTGTCTCAAACATTGAAAACTGAATTACATTTTTGTTCAGTAACAGTTACAGATTTCTTATTGGTTTTTTGCTTATATCTCGAAAACAGTTACTCCTATCAATTTTTATCTTTTTTTCAAAATTCAAGCTGATAAAATTTCCTACAAAATAGTTATTTGCATTTTTCTTGTAGGACCAACCATAAGCGAGTTATAGAGTTGGATATAAATAATCTTTAACAAAAATTTGCTTTAAAATAAAATGTTTGAAAAACCGAAATTAAACTAAATTAATTAAGACTAACACTTTAGTAGAGGAAAAAGGAGAAGACATAAAAGTCACCAAAGTCTTGAGAGTCGTTTTTAGTCGTCATATTAATAACAATAACATTAATAATAATAGTAATAGTACTAAATTTGCTTATATGCAAGCGCTTTATTAAGGTAACAGTTTTTTGGTTTCTTGCTTATATCTCGAAAACAGTTACTCCTATCAATTTTTATCTTTTTACTAAAATTAAAGCTGATAAAATTTTCTACAAAATAGCATTTTTCTTGTAGGACCAAGTATAAGCGAGTTATAAAGATGGATATAAATAATATTTAACAAAAATTTGCTTTAAAATAAAATGTTTGAAATACTGAAATTAAACTAAATTAATTGTGTCTAACACTTTAGTAGAGAAAAAAGGAGAAGACATAAAAGTCACTAAAGGTTGCAGAGTCGTCTTTAATCGTCATACTAATAACAATAACATTAATAATAATAATACTAATAGTACTAAATTTGCTTGTATGCAAACGCTTAATTAAGGTGACAGTTTTTTGGTTTCTTGCTTATATCTCGAAAACAGTTACTCCTATCAATTTTTATCATTTTACTAAAATTAAAGCTGATAAAATTTCCTACAAAATAGTTTTTTGCATTTTTCATATAGGACTAACCATAAGCGAGATATAAGTTTGAAAATAATCAATATTTAAAAAAAAGTGCTTTAACAAAAAATGTCTTGTGATTTAAAATACACTGAATTTATTGGGTCCAATAATTTATTAGAAAAAAAAGGAGGTGACTTAAAAGTCACTGAAGTCTTCAGAGTCGTTTTTAAATGCTGCATTTTCGTCTACGTCTCAAACATTGAAAACTGAATTACATTTTTGTTCAGTAACTGTTACAGTTTTCACTTTGGTTTTTTGCTTATATCTCGAAGACAGTTACTCCTATAAATTTTTATCTTTCCTTCAAAATTAAAGCTGATAAAATTTCCTACAAAATAGTTTTTAGCATTTTTTTTGTAGGACCAACCATAAGCGAGTTATAGAGTTGGATATAAATAATCTTTAACAAAAATTTGCTTTAAAATAAAATGTTTGAAAAACCGAAATTAAACTAAATTAATTGGGTCTAACACTTTAGTAGAGGAAAAAGGAGGAGACGTAAAAGTCACCAAAGTCTTCAAAGTCGTTTTTAATCGTCATATTAATAACAATAACATTAATAATAATAATACTAATAGTACTAAATTTGCTTATATGCAAGCGCTTTATTAAGGTAACAGTTTTTTGGCTTCTTGCTTATATCTCGAAAACAGTTACTCCTATCAATTTTTATCTCTTTTTCAAAATTAAAGCTGATAAAATTTCTTACAAAATAGTTATTTGCATTTTTTTGTAGGATCAACCATAAGCGAGTTATAGAGTTGGATATAAATAATCTTTAACAAAAATTTTCTTTAAAATAAAATGTTTGAAAAACCGATATTAAACCAAATTAATTGGGTCTAACACTTTAGTAGAGGAAAAAGGAGAAGACATAAAAGTCACCAATGTCTTCAGAGTGGTTTTTAGTACTAAATTTGCTTATATGCAAGCGCTTAATTAAGGTAACAGTTTTTTGGTTTCTTGCTTATATCTCGAAAACAGTTACTTCTATTAATTTTTATCTTTTTACTAAAATTAAAGCTGATAAAATTTCCTACAAAATAGTAGTTTGCATTTTTTATGTAGGACTAACCATAAGCGAGATGTAAGTTTGAAAATAATTAATATTTAAAAAAAAAGTGCTTTAACAGAAAATGTCTTGTGATTTAAAATACACTTAATTTAATGGGTCCAATACTTTATTAGAAGAAAAAGGAGGTGACATAAAAGTCACTGAAGTCTTCAGAGTCGATTTTAAATACTGCATTTTCGTCTTTGTCTCAAACATTGAAAACTGAATTACATTTTTGTTCAGTAACAGTTACAGTTTTCTTATTGGTTTTTTGCTTATATCTCGAAAACAGTTACTTCTATCAATTTTTATCTTTTTTTCAAAATTCAAGCTGATAAAATTTCCTACAAAATAGTTATTTGCATTTTTCTTGTAGGATCAACCATAAGCGAGTTATAGAGTTGGATATAAATAATCTTTAACCAAAATTTGCCTTAAAATAAAATGTTTGAAAACCGAAATTAAACTAAATTAATTAAGACTAACACTTTAGTAGAGGAAAAAGGAGAAGACATAAAAGTCACCAAAGTCTTGAGAGTCGTTTTTAGTCGTCATATTAATAACAATAACATTAATAATAATAATACTAATATTACTAAATTTGCTTATATGCAAGCGCTTAATTAAGGTAACAGTTTCTTGCTTATATTTCGAAAACAGTTACTCCTATCAATTTTTATCTTTTTACTAAAATTAAAGCTGATAAAATTTTCTACAAAATAGTTATTTGCATTTTTTATGTAGGACTAACCATAAGCGAGATATAAGTTTGAAAATAATTAATATTTAAAAAAAAAGTGCTTTAACAGAAAATGTCTTGTGATTTAAAATACACTTAATTTATTGGGTCCAATACTTTATTAGAAGAAAAAGGAGGTGACATAAAAGTCACTGAAGTCTTCAGAGTCGTTTTTAAATGATGCATTTTCGTCTTCGTCTCAAACATTGAAAACTGAATTACATTTTTGTTCAGTAACAGTTACAGTTTTCTTATTGGTTTTTTGCTTATATCTCGAAAACAGTTACTCCTATCAATTTTTATCTCTTTTTCAAAATTAAAGCTGATAAAATTTCTTACAAAATAGTTATTTGCATTTTTTTGTAGGACCAACCATAAGCGAGTTATAGAGTTGGATATAAATAATCTTTAACAAAAATTTTCTTTAAAATAAAATGTTTGAAAAACCGATATTAAACCAAATTAATTGGGTCTAACACTTTAGTAGAGGAAAAAGGAGAAGACATAAAAGTCACCAAAGTCTTCAAAGTGGTTTTTAGTACTAAATTTGCTTATATGCAAGCGCTTAATTAAGGTAACAGTTTTTTGGTTTCTTGCTTATATCTAGAAAACAGTTACTTCTATTAATTTTTATCTTTTTACTAAAATTAAAGCTGATAAAATTTCCTACAAAATAGTAGTTTGCATTTTTTATGTAGGACTAACCATAAGCGAGATGTAAGTTTGAAAATAATTAATATTTAAAAAAAAAGTGCTTTAACAGAAAATGTCTTGTGATTTAAAATACACTTAATTTAATGGGTCCAATACTTTATTAGAAGAAAAAGAAGGTGACATAAAAGTCACTGAAGTCTTCAGAGTCGATTTTAAATACTGCATTTTCGTCTTTGTCTCAAACATTGAAAATTGAATTACATTTTTGTTCAGTAACAGTTACAGTTTTCTTATTGGTTTTTTGCTTATATCTCGAAAACAGTTACTCCTATCAATTTTTATCTTTTTTTCAAAATTCAAGCTGATAAAATTTCCTACAAAATAGTTATTTGCATTTTTCTTGTAGGATCAACCATAAGCGAGTTATAGAGTTGGATATAAATAATCTTTAACAAAAATTTGCCTTAAAATAAAATGTTTGAAAACCGAAATTAAACTAAATTAATTAAGACTAACACTTTAGTAGAGGAAAAAAGAGAAGACATAAAAGTCACCAAAGTCTTGAGAGTCGTTTTTAGTCGTCATATTAATAACAATAACATTAATAATAATAATACTAATATTACTAAATTTGCTTATATGCAAGCGCTTAATTAAGGTAACAGTTTCTTGCTTATATTTCGAAAACAGTTACTCCTATCAATTTTTATCTTTTTACTAAAATTAAAGCTGATAAAATTTCCTACAAAATAGTTATTTGCATTTTTCATGTAGGACTAACCATAAGCGAGATATAAGTTTGAAAATAATTAATATTTAAAAAAAAAGTGCTTTAACAGAAAATGTCTTGTGATTTAAAATACACTTAATTTATTGGGTCCAATACTTTATTAGAAGAAAAAGGAGGTGACATAAAAGTCACTGAAGTCTTCAGAGTCGTTTTTAAATGATGCATTTTCGTCTTCGTCTCAAACATTGAAAACTGAATTACATTTTTGTTCAGTAACTGTTACAGTTTTCACTTTGGTTTTTTGCTTATATCCCGAAAACAGTTACTCCTATAAATTTTTATCTTTCCTTAAAAATTAAAGCTGATGAAATTTCTTACAAAATAGTTTTTAGCATTTTTTTTGTAGGACCAACCATAAGCGAGTTATAGATTTGGATATAAATAATCTTTAACAAAAATTTGCTTTAAAATAAAATGTTTGAAAAAAAGAAATTAAACTAAATTAATTGGATCTAACACTTTAGTAGAGGAAAAAGGAGGAGACATAAAAGTCACTAAAGGTTTCAGAGTCGTCTTTAATCGTCATACTAATAACAATAACATTAATAATAATAATACTAATAGTACTAAATTTGCTTGTATGCAAACGCTTAATTAAGGTGACAGTTTTTTGGTTTCTTGCTTATATCTCGAAAACAGTTACTCCTATCAATTTTTATCTTTTTACTAAAATTAAAGCTGATAAAATTTCCTACAAAATAGTTATTTGCATTTTTCTTGTAGAACCAAGTATAAGCGAGTTATAAAGATGGATATAAATAATATTTAACAAAAATTTGCTTTAAAATAAAATGTTTGAAATACTGAAATTAAACTAAATTAATTGTGTCTAACACTTTAGTAGAGGAAAAAGGAGAAGACATAAAAGTCACTAAAGATTTCAGAGTCGTCTTTAATCGTCATACTAATAACAATAACCTTAATAATAATAATACTAATAGTACTAAATTTGCTTGTATGCAAACGCTTAATTAAGGTGACAGTTTTTTGGTTTCTTGCTTATATCTCGAAAACAGTTACTCCTATCAATTTTTATCTTTTTACTAAAATTAAAGCTGATAAAATTTCCTACAAAATAGTTATTTGCATTTTTCATGTAGGACTAACCATAAGCGAGATATAAGTTTGAAAATAATTAATATTTAAAAAAAAAGTGCTTTAACAGAAAATGTCTTGTGATTTAAAATACACTTAATTTATTGGGTCCAATACTTTATTAGAAGAAAAAGGAGGTGACATAAAAGTCACTGAAGTCTTCAGAGTCGTTTTTAAATGATGCATTTTCGTCTTCGTCTCAAACATTGAAAACTGAATTACATTTTTGTTCAGTAACTGTTACAGTTTTCACTTTGGTTTTTTGCTTATATCCCGAAAACAGTTACTCCTATAAATTTTTATCTTTCCTTAAAAATTAAAGCTGATGAAATTTCTTACAAAATAGTTTTTAGCATTTTTTTTGTAGGACCAACCATAAGCGAGTTATAGATTTGGATATAAATAATCTTTAACAAAAATTTGCTTTAAAATAAAATGTTTGAAAAAAAGAAATTAAACTAAATTAATTGGATCTAACACTTTAGTAGAGGAAAAAGGAGGAGACATAAAAGTCACTAAAGGTTTCAGAGTCGTCTTTAATCGTCATACTAATAACAATAACATTAATAATAATAATACTAATAGTACTAAATTTGCTTGTATGCAAACGCTTAATTAAGGTGACAGTTTTTTGGTTTCTTGCTTATATCTCGAAAACAGTTACTCCTATCAATTTTTATCTTTTTACTAAAATTAAAGCTGATAAAATTTCCTACAAAATAGTTATTTGCATTTTTCTTGTAGAACCAAGTATAAGCGAGTTATAAAGATGGATATAAATAATATTTAACAAAAATTTGCTTTAAAATAAAATGTTTGAAATACTGAAATTAAACTAAATTAATTGTGTCTAACACTTTAGTAGAGGAAAAAGGAGAAGACATAAAAGTCACTAAAGATTTCAGAGTCGTCTTTAATCGTCATACTAATAACAATAACCTTAATAATAATAATACTAATAGTACTAAATTTGCTTGTATGCAAACGCTTAATTAAGGTGACAGTTTTTTGGTTTCTTGCTTATATCTCGAAAACAGTTACTCCTATCAATTTTTATCTTTTTACTAAAATTAAAGCTGATAAAATTTTCTACAAAATAGTTTTTTGCATTTTTCATGTAGGACTAATCATAAGCGAGATATAAGTTTGAAAATAATCAATATTTAAAAAAAAAGTGCTTTAACAAAAAATGTCTTGTAATTTAAAATACACTTAATTTATTGGGTCCAATACTTTATTAGAAGAAAAAGGAAGTGACTTAAAAGTCACTGAAGTCTTCAGAGTCGTTTTAATATGCTGCATTTTCGTCTACGTCTCAAACATTGAAAACTGAATTACATTTTTGTTCAGTAACTGTTGCAGTTTTCACTTTGGTTTTTTGCTTATATCTCGAAAACAGTTACTCCTATAAATTTTTACCATTTCTTTAAAATTAAAGCTGATAAAATTTCCTACAAAATAGTGATTTGCATTCCTTTTGTAAGACCAACCATAAGCGAGTTATAGAGTTGGATATAAATAATCTTTAACAAAAATTTGCTTTAAAATAAAATGTTTGAAAAACCGAAATTAAACTAAATTAATTGGGTCTAACACTTTAGTAGAGGAAAAAGGAGTAGACGTAAAAGTCCCCAAAGTCTTCAGAGTCGTTTTTAATCGTCATATTAATAACAATAACATTAATAATAATAATTCTAATAGTACTAAATTTGCTTATATGCAAACGCTTAATTAAGGTAACAGTTTTTTGGTTTCTTGCTAATATCTCGAAAAAAGTTACTCCTATCAATTTTTATCTTTTTACTAAAATTAAAGCTGATAAAATTTCCAACAAAATAGTTATTTACATTTTTCTTGTAGAACCAAGCATAAACGAGTTATAGAGTTGGATATAAATAATATTTAACAAAAATTTGCTTTAAAATAAAATGCTTGAAAAACCGATATTAAACTAAATTAATTGGGTCTAACACTTTAGTAGAGGAAAAAGGAGAAAATATAAAAGTTACCAAAGTCTTCAGAGTTGTTTTTAGTACTAAATTTGCTTATATGCAAGCGCTTAATTAAGGTAACAGTTTTTTGGTTTCTTGCTTATATCTCGAAAACAGTTACTCCTATCAATTTATATCTTTTTACTAAAATTAAAGGTGATAAAATTTCCTACAAAATAGTAATTTGCATTTTTTATGTAGGACTAACCATAAGCGAAAAATAAGTTTGATAATAATTAATATTTAAAAAAAAAGTGCTTTAACAGAAAATGTCTTGTGATTTAAAATACACTTAATTTAATGGGTCCAATACTTTATTAGAAGAAAAAGGAGGTGACATAAAAGTCACTGAAGTCTTCAGAGTCGATTTTAAATGCTGCATTTTCGTCTTCGTCTCAAAAATCGAAAACTGAATTACATTTTTGTTTAGTAACAGTTACAGTTTTCTTATTGGTTTTTTGCTTATATCTCGAAAACAGTTACTCCTATCAATTTTTATCTTTTTTTTAGGATTAAAGCTGATTAAATTTCCTACAAAATAGTTACTTGCATTTTTCTTGTAGGACCAACCATAAGCGAGTTATAGAGTTGGATATAAATAATCTTTAACAAAAATTTGCTTTAAAATAAAATGTTTGAAAAACCGAAATTAAACTAAATTAATTAAGACTAACACTTTAGTGGAGGAAAAAGGGGAAGACATAAAAGTCTCCAAAGTCTTGAGAGTCGTCTTTAGTCGTCATATTAATAACAATAACATTAATAATAATAATACTAATAGTACTAAATTTGCTTACATGCAAACGCTATCTCGCTTATATTATATCTCGCTTATGGCTAGTCCTACATGAAAAATGCAAATAACTATTTTGTAGGAAATTTTATTAGCTTTAATTTTGGTAAAAAAATAAAAATTGATAGGAGGAACTGTTTTCGAGATATAAGCAAGAAACGAAAAAACTGTTACCTTAATTAAGCGCTTGCATATAAGCAAATTTAGTACTATTAGTATTATTATTATTAATGTTATTGTTATTAATATGACGACTAAAAACGACTCTGAAGACTTTGGTAACTTTTATGTCTTCTCCTTTTTCCTATACTAAAGTGTTAGACTCAATTAATTTAGTTTAATTTCGGATTTTCAAACATTTTATTTTAAAGCTAATTTTTGTTAAAGATTATTTATATCCAACTATATAACTCGCTTATGGTTGGTCTTACAAAAGAAATGCAAATAACTATTTTGTAGGAAATTTTATCAGCTTTAATTTTGAAAGAAAGATAAAAATTGATAGAAGTAATTGTTTTCGAGATATAAGCAAAAAACCAAAGTGAAAACTGTTACAGTTACTGAACAAAAATGTAATTCAGTTTTCAATGTTTGAGACGAAGGCAAAAATGCAGCATTTAAAAACGACTCTGAAGACTTCAGCGACTTTTATGTCACCTCCTTTTTCTTCTAATAAAGTATTGGACCCAATAAATTAAGTGTGTTTTAAATCACAAGACATTTTTTGTTAAAGCACTTTTTTTTTAAATATTGATTATTTTCAAACTTATATTCCGCTTATGGTTAGTCCTACATGAAAAATGCAAATACCATTTTGTAGGAAATTTTATCAGCTTTAATTTTAGTAAAAAGATAAAAATTGATAGGAGTAACTGTTTTCGAGATATAAGCAAGAAACCAAAAAACTGTCACCTTAATTAAGCGTTTGCATACAAGCAAATTTAGTACTATTAGTATTATTATTATTAAGGTTATTGTTATTAGTTTGACGATTAAAGACGACTCTGAAATCTTTAGTGACTTTTATGTTTTCTCATTTTTCCTCTACTAAAGTGTTAGACACAATTAATTTAGTTTAATTTCAGTATTTCAAACATTTTATTTTAAAGCAAATTTTTGTTAAATATTATTTATATCCATCTTTATAACTCGCTTATACTTGGTCCTACAAGAAAAATGCAAATAATTATTTTGTAGGAAATTTTATCAGCTTTAATTTTTGTAAAAAGATAAAAATTGATAGGAGTAACTGTTTTCGAGATATAAGCAAGAAACCAAAAAACTGTCACCTTAATTAAGCGTTTGCATACAAGCAAATTTAGTACTATTAGTATTATTATTATTAATGTTATTGTTATTTGTATGACGATTAAAGACGACTCTGAAACCTTTAGTGACTTTTATGTCTTCTCCTTTTTCCTCTACTAAAGTGTTAGACACAATTAATTTAGTTTAATTTCAGTATTTCAAACATTTTATTTTAAAGCAAATTTTTGTTAAATATTATTTATATCCATCTTTATAACTCGCTAATACTTGGTCCTACAAGAAAAATGCAAATAACTATTTTGTAGGAAATTTTATCAGCTTTAATTTTAGTAAAAAAATAAAAATTGATAGGAGTAACTGTTTTCGAAATATAAGCAAGAAACTGTTACCTTAATTAAGCGCTTGCATATAAGCAAATTTAGTAATACTAGTATTATTATTATTAATGTTATTGTTACTAATATGACGACTAAAAACGACTCTCAAGACTTTGGTGACTTTTATGTCTTCTCCTTTTTCCTCTACTAAAGTGCTAGTCTTAATTAATTTAGTATAATTTCGGTTTTTCAAACATTTTATTTTAAAGCAAATTTTTGTTAAAGATTATTTATATCCAACTCTATAACTCGCTTATGGATGGTCCTACAAGAAAAATGCAAATAACTATTTTGTAGGAAATTTTATCAGCTTGAATTTTGAAAAAAGATAAAAATTGATAGGAGTAACTGTTTTCGAGATATAAGCAAAAAACCAATAAGAAAACTGTAACTGTTACTGAACAAAAATGTAATTCAGTTTTCAATGTTTGAGACAAAGACGAAAATGCAGCATTTAAAATCGACTCTGAAGACTTCAGTGACTTTTATGTCACCTCCTTTTTCTTCTAATAAAGTATTGGACCCATTAAATTAAGTGTATTTTAAATCACAAGACATTTTCTGTTAAAGCACTTTTTTTTTAAATATTAATTATTTTCAAACTTACATCTCGCTTATGGTTAGTCCTACATAAAAAATGCAAATTACTATTTTGTAGGAAATTTTATCAACTTTAATTTTAGTAAAAAGATAAAAATTAATAGGAGTAACTGTTTTCGAGATATAAGCAAGAACCCAAAAAACTGTAACCTTAATTAAGCGCTTGCATATAAGCAAATTTAGTACTAAAAACCACTCTGAAGACTTTGGTGACTTTTATGTCTTCTCCTTTTTCCTCTACTAAAGTGTTAGACCCAATTAATTTGGTTTAATTTTTATCTTTTTTTCAAAATTAAAGCTGATAAAATTTCCTACAAAATAGTTATTTGCATTTTTTTGTAGGACCAACCATAAGCGAGTTATAGAGTTGGATATAAATAATCTTTAACAAAAATTTTCTTTAAAATAAAATGTTTGAAAAACCGATATTAAACCAAATTAATTGGGTCTAACACTTTAGTAGAGGAAAAAGGAGAAGACATAAAAGTCACCAAAGTCTTCAGAGTGGTTTTTAGTACTAAATTTGCTTATATGCAAGCGCTTAATTAAGGTTACAGTTTTTTGGGTTCTTGCTTATATCTCGAAAACAGTTACTCCTATTAATTTTTATCTTTTTACTAAAATTAAAGTTGATAAAATTTCCTACAAAATAGTAATTTGCATTTTTTATGTAGGACTAACCATAAGCGAGATGTAAGTTTGAAAATAATTAATATTTAAAAAAAAAGTGCTTTAACAGAAAATGTCTTGTGATTTAAAATACACTTAATTTAATGGGTCCAATACTTTATTAGAAGAAAAAGGAGGTGACATAAAAGTCACTGAAGTCTTCAGAGTCGATTTTAAATGCTGCATTTTCGTCTTTGTCTCAAACATTGAAAACTGAATTACATTTTTGTTCAGTAACAGTTACAGTTTTCTTATTGGTTTTTTGCTTATATCTCGAAAACAGTTACTCCTATCAATTTTTATCTTTTTTCAAAATTCAAGCTGATAAAATTTCCTACAAAATAGTTATTTGCATTTTTCTTGTAGGACCAACCATAAGCGAGTTATAGAGTTGGATATAAATAATCTTTAACAAAAATTTGCTTTAAAATAAAATGTTTGAAAAACCGAAATTATACTAAATTAATTAAGACTAGCACTTTAGTAGAGGAAAAAGGAGAAGACATAAAAGTCACCAAAGTCTTGAGAGTCGTTTTTAGTCGTCATATTAGTAACAATAACATTAATAATAATAATACTAGTATTACTAAATTTGCTTATATGCAAGCGCTTAATTAAGGTAACAGTTTCTTGCTTATATTTCGAAAACAGTTACTCCTATCAATTTTTATTTTTTTACTAAAATTAAAGCTGATAAAATTTCCTACAAAATAGTTATTTGCATTTTTCTTGTAGGACCAAGTATTAGCGAGTTATAAAGATGGATATAAATAATATTTAACAAAAATTTGCTTTAAAATAAAATGTTTGAAATACTGAAATTAAACTAAATTAATTGTGTCTAACACTTTAGTAGAGGAAAAAGGAGAAGACATAAAAGTCACTAAAAGTTTCAGAGTCGTCTTTAATCGTCATAAATAATCTTTACCAAAAATTTGCTTTAAAATAAAATGTTTGAAAAACCGATTTTTATGTCTTCTCCTTTTTCCTCTACTAAAGTGTTAGACCCAATTAATTTGGTTTAATATCGGTTTTTCAAACATTTTATTTTAAAGCAAATTTTTGTTAAAGATTATTTATATCCAACTCTATAACTCGCTTATGGTTGGTCCTACAAAAAAATGCAAATAACTATTTTGTAGGAAATTTTATCAGCTTTAATTTTGAAAAAGAGATAAAAATTGATAGGAGTAACTGTTTTCGAGATATAAGCAAGAAACCAAAAAACTGTTACCATAATTAAGCGTTTGCATATAAGCAAATTTAGTACTATTAGTATTATTATTATTAATGTTATTGTTATTAATATGACGACTAAAGACGACTCTGAAACATTTAGTGACTTTTATGTCTTCTCCTTTTTCCTCTACTAAAGTGTTAGACACAATTAATTTAGTTTAATTCCGGTTATTCAAGCATTTTATTTTAAAGCAAATTTTTGTTAAATATTATTTATATCCAACTCTATAACTCGTTTATGCTTAGTCCTACAAGAAAAATGTAAATAACTATTTTGTTGGAAATTTTATCAGCTTTAATTTTGGAAAAATGATATAATTTGATAGGAGTAACTGTTTTCGAGATATAAGCAAAAAATCAATAAGAAAACTGTAACTGTTACTGAACAAAAATGTAATTCAATTTTCAATGTTTGAGACGAAGACGAAAATGCAGCATTTACTGTCACCTCCTTTTTCTTCTAATTAAGTATTGGACCCAATAAATTAAGTGTATTTTAAATCACAAGACATTTTCTGTTAAAATACATTTTTTTTAATAATTAATTATTTTCAAACTTATATCTCGCTTATGGTTAGTTCTACATGAAAAATGCAAATAAGTATTTTGTAAGAAATTTTATCACCTTTAATTTTGGTGAAAAGTTAAAAATTGATAGAAGTAACTGTTTTCGAGATATAAGCAAAAAACAAAAAAACTGTTACCTTATCTCTTGCATAGAAATGAGAAAACGCTCAGATAACACAAAATAAGCTTCTTTTTTGCTTAGAAAAACTAAGCCTTAATATAGAAAGAAATTCATTATTATAAGTATTATTATTATTATTATTTACTACTATTATTATTATTATTATTATTATTATTATTATTATTATTATTATTATTATTATTATTATTATTATTATTATTATTATTATTATTATTATTATTATTATTATTATTATTATTACTATTATTATTATTATTATTATTGTTAATATTATTATTATTATTATTATTATTATTAAAAACCGATTATAACTTTTGTATAGTAAATGTTTTTTATACCAGTTTTAAAATGAGTGATTTATTTTAGACAATTTCTTGCCTAAAAACTATAAAATGGCTTAGATTGCCTAAAAACACAGATCACACATGATCTTTTGCATAGAAATGAGAAAACGCTCATGTAACTTACATCTCGCTTATGGTTAGTCCTACATGAAAAATGCAAATTACTATTTTGTTGGAAATTTTATCAGCTTTAATTTTAGTAAAAAGATAAAAATTAATAGGAGTAACTGTTTTCGAGATATAAGCAAGAAACCAAAAAACTGTTACCTTAATTAAGCGCTTGCAGATAAGCAAATTTAGTACTAGAAACAACTCTGAAGACTTTGGTGACTTTTATGTCTTCTCCTTTTTCCTCTACTAAAGTGTTAGACCCAATTAATTTGGTTTAATATCGGTTTTTCAAACATTTTATTTTAAAGCAAATTTTTGTTAAAGATTATTTATATCCAACTCTATAACTCGCTTATGGTTGGTCCTACAAAAAAATGCAAATAACTATTTTGTAGGAAATTTTATCAGCTTTAATTTTGAAAGAAAGTTAAAATTTGATAGATGCAACTGTTTTCGAGATATAAGCAAAAAACCAAGAAGAAAACTGTAACTGTTACTGAACAAAAATGTAATTCAGTTTTCAATGTTTGAGACGAAGACGAAAATGCAGCATTTAAAAACGACTCTGAAGACTTCAGTGACTTTTATGTCACCTCCTTTTTCTTCTAATAAAGTATTGGACCCAATAAATTAAGTGTATTTTAAATCACAAAGCATTTTCTGTTAAAGCACTTTTGTTTTAAATATTAATTATTTTCAAACTTATATCTCGCTTATGGCTAGTCCTACATGAAAAATGCAAATAACTATTTTGTAGGAAATTTTATTAGCTTTAATTTTGGTAAAAAAATAAAAATTGATAGGAGGAACTGTTTTCGAGATATAAGCAAGAAACGAAAAAACTGTTACCTTAATTAAGCGCTTGCATATAAGCAAATTTAGTACTATTAGTATTATTATTATTAATGTTATTGTTATTAATATGACGACTAAAAACGACTCTGAAGACTTTGGTGACTTTTATGTCTTCTCCTTTTTCCTATACTAAAGTGTTAGACTCAATTAATTTAGTTTAATTTCGGTTTTTCAAACATTTTATTTTAAAGCTAATTTTTGTTAAAGATTATTTATATCCAACTCTATAACTCGCTTATGGTTGGTCTTACAAAAGAAATGCAAATAACTATTTTGTAGGAAATTTTATCAGCTTTAATTTTGAAAGAAAGATAAAAATTGATAGAAGTAATTGTTTTCGAGATATAAGCAAAAAACCAAAGTGAAAACTGTTACAGTTACTGAACAAAAATGTAATTCAGTTTTCAATGTTTGAGACGAAGGCAAAAATGCAGCATTTAAAAACGACTCTGAAGACTTCAGCGACTTTTATGTCACCTCCTTTTTCTTCTAATAAAGTATTGGACCCAATAAATTAAGTGTGTTTTAAATCACAAGACATTTTTTGTTAAAGCACTTTTTTTTAAATATTGATTATTTTCAAACTTATATCCCGCTTATGGTTAGTCCTACATGAAAAATGCAAAAAACCATTTTGTAGGAAATTTTATCAGCTTTAATTTTAGTAAAAAGATAAAAATTGATAGGAGTAACTGTTTTCGAGATATAAGCAAGAAACCAAAAAACTGTCACCTTAATTAAGCGTTTGCATACAAGCAAATTTAGTACTATTAGTATTATTATTATTAAGGTTATTGTTATTAGTTTGACGATTAAAGACGACTCTGAAATCTTTAGTGACTTTTATGTTTTCTCATTTTTCCTCTACTAAAGTGTTAGACACAATTAATTTAGTTTAATTTCAGTATTTCAAACATTTTATTTTAAAGCAAATTTTTGTTAAATATTATTTATATCCATCTTTATAACTCGCTTATACTTGGTCCTACAAGAAAAATGCAAATAATTATTTTGTAGGAAATTTTATCAGCTTTAATTTTTGTAAAAAGATAAAAATTGATAGGAGTAACTGTTTTCGAGATATAAGCAAGAAACCAAAAAACTTTCACCTTAATTAAGCGTTTGCATACAAGCAAATTTAGTACTATTAGTATTATTATTATTAAGGTTATTGTTATTAGTTTGACGATTAAAGACGACTCTGAAATCTTTAGTGACTTTTATGTTTTCTCATTTTTCCTCTACTAAAGTGTTAGACACAATTAATTTAGTTTAATTTCAGTATTTCAAACATTTTATTTTAAAGCAAATTTTTGTTAAATATTATTTATATCCATCTTTATAACTCGCTTATACTTGGTCCTACAAGAAAAATGCAAATAATTATTTTGTAGGAAATTTTATCAGCTTTAATTTTTGTAAAAAGATAAAAATTGATAGGAGTAACTGTTTTCGAGATATAAGCAAGAAACCAAAAAACTGTCACCTTAATTAAGCGTTTGCATACAAGCAAATTTAGTACTATTAGTATTATTATTATTAAGGTTATTGTTATTAGTTTGACGATTAAAGACGACTCTGAAATCTTTAGTGACTTTTATGTCTTCTCCTTTTTCCTCTACTAAAGTGTTAGACACAATTAATTTAGTTTAATTTCAGTATTTCAAACATTTTATTTTAAAGCAAATTTTTGTTAAATATTATTTATATCCATCTTTATAACTCGCTAATACTTGGTCCTACAAGAAAAATGCAAATAACTATTTTGTAGGAAATTTTATCAGCTTTAATTTTAGTAAAAAAATAAAAATTGATAGGAGTAACTGTTTTCGAAATATAAGCAAGAAACTGTTACCTTAATTAAGCGCTTGCATATAAGCAAATTTAGTAATACTAGTATTATTATTATTAATGTTATTGTTACTAATATGACGACTAAAAACGACTCTCAAGACTTTGGTGACTTTTATGTCTTCTCCTTTTTCCTCTACTAAAGTGCTAGTCTTAATTAATTTAGTATAATTTCGGTTTTTCAAACATTTTATTTTAAAGCAAATTTTTGTTAAAGATTATTTATATCCAACTCTATAACTCGCTTATGGTTGGTCCTACAAGAAAAATGCAAATAACTATTTTGTAGGAAATTTTATCAGCTTGAATTTTGAAAAAAGATAAAAATTGATAGGAGTAACTGTTTTCGAGATATAAGCAAAAAACCAATAAGAAAACTGTAACTGTTACTGAACAAAAATGTAATTCAGTTTTCAATGTTTGCGACAAAGACGAAAATGCAGCATTTAAAATCGACTCTGAAGACTTCAGTGACTTTTATGTCACCTCCTTTTTCTTCTAATAAAGTATTGGACCCATTAAATTAAGTGTATTTTAAATCACAAGACATTTTCTGTTAAAGCACTTTTTTTTTAAATATTAATTATTTTCAAACTTACATCTCGCTTATGGTTAGTCCTACATAAAAAATGCAAATTACTTATTTGTAGGAAATTTTATCAACTTTAATTTTAGTAAAAAGATAAAAATTAATAGGAGTAACTGTTTTCGAGATATAAGCAAGAACCCAAAAAACTGTAACCTTAATTAAGCGCTTGCATATAAGCAAATTTAGTACTAAAAACCACTCTGAAGACTTTGGTGAATTTTATGTCCTCTCCTTTTTCCTCTACTAAAGTGTTAGACCCAATTAATTTGGTTTAATATCGGTTTTTCAAACATTTTATTTTAAAGCAAATTTTTGTTAAAGATTATTTATGACGATTAAAGACGACTCTGAAACCTTTAGTGACTTTTATGTCTTCTCCTTTTTCCTCTACTAAAGTGTTAGACACAATTAATTTAGTTTAATTTCAGTATTTCAAACATTTTATTTTAAAGCAAATTTTTGTTAAATATTATTTATATCCATCTTTATAACTCGCTAATACTTGGTCCTACAAGAAAAATGCAAATAACTATTTTGTAGGAAATTTTATCAGCTTTAATTTTAGTAAAAAAATAAAAATTGATAGGAGTAACTGTTTTCGAAATATAAGCAAGAAACTGTTACCTTAATTAAGCGCTTGCATATAAGCAAATTTAGTAATACTAGTATTATTATTATTAATGTTATTGTTACTAATATGACGACTAAAAACGACTCTCAAGACTTTGGTGACTTTTATGTCTTCTCCTTTTTCCTCTACTAAAGTGCTAGTCTTAATTAATTTAGTATAATTTCGGTTTTTCAAACATTTTATTTTAAAGCAAATTTTTGTTAAAGATTATTTATATCCAACTCTATAACTCGCTTATGGTTGGTCCTACAAGAAAAATGCAAATAACTATTTTGTAGGAAATTTTATCAGCTTGAATTTTGAAAAAAGATAAAAATTGATAGGAGTAACTGTTTTCGAGATATAAGCAAAAAACCAATAAGAAAACTGTAACTGTTACTGAACAAAAATGTAATTCAGTTTTCAATGTTTGAGACAAAGACGAAAATGCAGCATTTAAAATCGACTCTGAAGACTTCAGTGACTTTTATGTCACCTCCTTTTTCTTCTAATAAAGTATTGGACCCATTAAATTAAGTGTATTTTAAATCACAAGACATTTTCTGTTAAAGCACTTTTTTTTTAAATATTAATTATTTTCAAACTTACATCTCGCTTATGGTTAGTCCTACATAAAAAATGCAAATTACTATTTTGTAGGAAATTTTATCAACTTTAATGTTAGTAAAAAGATAAAAATTAATAGGAGTAACTGTTTTCGAGATATAAGCAAGAACCCAAAAAACTGTAACCTTAATTAAGCGCTTGCATATAAGCAAATTTAGTACTAAAAACCACTCTGAAGACTTTGGTGACTTTTATGTCTTCTCCTTTTTCCTCTACTAAAGTGTTAGACCCAATTAATTTGGTTTAATATCGGTTTTTCAAACATTTTATTTTAAAGAAAATTTTTGTTAAAGATTATTTATATCCAACTCTATAACTCGCTTATGGTTGGTCCTACAAAAAAATGCAAATAACTATTTTGTAGGAAATTTTATCAGCTTTAATTTTGAAAAAAAGATAAAAATTGATAGGAGTAACTGTTTTCGAGATATAAGAAAGAAGCCAAAAAACTGTTACCTTAATGAAGCGCTTGCATATAAGCAAATTTAGTACTATTAGTATTATTATTATTAATGTTATTGTTATTAATATGACGATTAAAAACGACTCTGAAGACTTTGGTGACTTTTACGTCTCCTCCTTTTTCCTCTACTAAAGTGTTAGACCCAATTAATTTAGTTTAATTTCGGTTTTTCAAACATTTTATTTTAAAGCAAATTTTTGTTAAAGATTATTTATATCCAACTCTATAACTCGCTTATGGTTGGTCCTACAAAAAAAATGCTAAAAACTATTTTGTAGGAAATTTTATCAGCTTTAATTTTGAAGGAAAGATAAAAATTTATAGGAGTAACTGTTTTCGAGATATAAGCAAAAAACCAATAAGAAAACTGTAACTGTTACTGAACAAAAATGTAATTCAGTTTTCAATGTTTGAGACAAAGAC